>NW_020528242.1:600000-832194 GCF_003368295.1 Carassius auratus | reverse complement strand
TTTAAGACGTGTTGCCCCTTTAAGATGTGTTGCCCTTTTAAGTCTTATCGCCATTTTACCATTGCGCAGCAGTTGAAGAGAAGAGACATTTAGCCGATCCAATACAAGCATAATATGTGTGCGTGCATCCTAAAAGTGAGTTGTTCTTGGTAAATTATGTTTAGTATTGAGATTAAGTTATAATCTTGCAGGCATTTGCAGATATGATAATTATTTTCGATAGATTGTGCGTGCATAACCAGCGTTTGTTTACAAGCACGTTATGTATATCTGCCGTGATATTTTACAATTGCTTTATCTCTACTGTTCTCATGTTCTACATTGAGATAGATTGTCTTTAGTTAATCGGTCTGCTGTAAATTGCAAGTATAAGTGTGTTAATGAGGATTATGTGGTAAAATTACCTATTCAGATGCTAATATGCCAATCCATTGAGCTGTAGCATTTCACTTATATTCAGTAATATTGCTAGTAATGTTAATTTGTTGGGTTTAAAATCTGTATTATTCACCTTTTTGTATTTGTTATTTTTATACAGACCACACCTGTTATATGCTAAATGGGAAAGTAAAGTCCTCAAAGAAAGAACTGTTGTTGACTGAGTTCCTGGGCTCTGACCGGCCTACCAGTGCAAGTGATCCCTTCCACAGTCTTTTGATAACTCACATTCCAAATCCTACAAACATATTATTATGCCATATTGTGTCTGAAGAAACTGTTAATCAGGATCTTGGGTCATAAATGAGAAACAGAAATGTCTAAACTGTGAGACCAGGAACAAAAACAGTATCACTTTCATACTAATGCACATCAATGTCTTTTGACTTCCTGTTCACCCATGAAAGCAGAAAGTGACATGCACATGTGCACTTCTAAAGGTGTCATTTTTACACACATGACTGCTTGTGCAATCGAACTTCTTCTTCACAAAATCTTTACATTTCTGCCATAAAAGATGAGAAATAGTTCATTTTCGAGGTTCGGTGTGCAGGCTAGATGAGAGAAAACAGCCTGCCAGGAATATTCAATCTTTATTTCAAGCACTAAAGAGTTGGAGGCACACATTCCATCACAGGACCCTCAAAACCTGCCTTTGTTCTCCATAAGAAAGCGCATGTGAAGGAACTCCCCCCAAACTCTTCAGTAGTGTGCATGTTATCTGTGTCAATCCCAGCAAGGCCAGGATTTCTAATCTATTACAATATTATGGAGAATGGTATGAAAACTGATATTCAATTTGAGATTACATTTCGCAGTGTTATTAAATTATTAATGTTTTTAAAGATTAATTTGAGGTGAGCATTACATGACTGCAAAGGTAATCTAAATGAAAACCTACAATCCTAGTCTTAGGCAGAATTCATAAGGGAAATAATGCTATTAGATCTCAATCCAGCTGGAACAACAACTTGCATTGTTGATACTGTTTATAGAAACTATTTAAAACATTTTCATTAACTTAAAAATAAATTAAATGTAAATATTAGTTGAAGAAAATAGACAAATGAAAAAATTACTGACAGAAAGCAGACATACTAAAATCACTAAAACTTAAATTTTATATTTAAGCTAAACAGAAAATACTGAAAAACGTAAACTAATCAAAAGGAAAAGTGCATAAAAAAATTACTAAAACATTATAGATAAAAAGCTAATTATACAAAATAGATACTGTAATATGAATACATACAACTAAATAAATCATATAGTATTATATAAATAATTGTAAAATGTAACTGCTACATTTTTACTATTGGCAATGACAACAAGTATGTAATCAGGAGGCAGTACTGACTAACTGATTATTACCAGTCACTAGTCGAATAAATTATTTAGTGGCAAATCTAAAATAACAGCATCATGAAAGTAGTTCCTAGTTATTTTAAAGAGACACACACTGCTTGCTATGACCCCTGTGTGTTGAAAATTACAATGTAAGTCTGGGGGTGGATGAGGTTGGGGGTGTGATAAAGAGCCACATGTGAATTTCTCAGGACCTACAAATGTACCTGTATGTGATCCTTTCTTCTGTGCCAGGTTCATCTTTCTCCCAAATCAAGGCTACTCTGTCTGGATCCTTTGCCACGTGTACATCCAAACAGTTCACTGTCGATCAATGCAATATAAAATTACTACTAGCTCACTGTAGACAAGATAGAAAGTTGCTATTTGTGGATTTATAAAGCAGCGTGAGAAAATGTATTACCATCTCAGCTAAAATAAAACCTTTTTGTTCTGATAGATAAAAATATTTGATCTAGCATATCGGCCAGTGGAGGTTTATCAGCGATCAACACGATAAAGTATTAAAGAAGAAAGGTGCCACTCACCAGAGACGTTCAGCTGCCCTCCAAGAAACCAGTTGATTTTCCCGCTGGTGAGATCGCAGTCCGTCACTTGATCGAAAGGTTTGGTCCATGTCAGCCTTTCCCTGGCGATGGATCCCCAGAACGTTTCTGGATCTTTGACTGACAGTTCATATAAATCTGAGTAGGTCTTTCCAGCGAGATGCGAGCTGAGGTCCGGTTGAACCGTGCTGATGCTGGACAGAGACCTGGCGTGACACCGTGAGATCAACACAACACGTTTACTTTTGCGCACACATTCTGGTTCCTAAATATTACATTTCCCCTGGCCAAAGCTTCAGCAAACTTATGCACATACGTCCAGCCATTATTCCGCCCAGTCCTGTGCTTGAGGTGAAGTTTGCTCAGGTTTCCACAGCGCGTGGCCCCGTAACCGTTCCTCACAAGAGAGGGAGGAGGACACTTGTTGACAAAGGAGCCCGCGTGAAGAAAAACTCAAACCGCATCCTAAATCAGCTTCTTATAACCCAACCATGCTATGAACTGAACCACAGGCGCTGCTTTGGCTTTCACCGCCGATTCCAAACTCTTTATTGATCGGGATTTTTGGATGTTACGTAAAATTGGATTGTTACAGTCATAATGCACTTACACAACTATCAGAAAATTTACAGACTTTCAACGGTTTCAGATTAAGACGCGACAATATGTTTTGTTTTACATATTCCCTGTGAAAATAAAATCGTTTCAAAGCAGCCACATATGTTGCATATCATCACGTGAACAGTCTTTCTGTCACAAGTGGTAAAGTGATAAATTTATAATCGCGCTTGAATCAAACGGTTTCACTTTTCGGTTTCTAAAATTGGATCATAAGTGCGACACGTTGTTCTCAATCTCAACTACCCCAAACTCTTTCTGCCCCCTAGTGGAGGAGGGGATAGATAGATAGATAGATAGATAGATAGATAGATAGATAGATAGATAGATAGATAGATAGATAGATAGATAGATAGATAGATAGATAGATAGATAGATAGATTAGATAGATAGATACAAGGATAGTGCACCAGTTTGTGTGTGTGTGTGTGTGTGTGAGAGAGAGAGAGAGAGAGAGAGAGAGAGAGAGAGAGAGAGAGACTGTGGTATCATATTCTAAGATGTTGTAAGTTCCATTACTGTGATGTTCATTAATTATTATTAGTGTTATCATTTTTTTCTATATATGTACACAAAGCTTTGGCAATATTGTATCATTTACATTCATGCCAATAAAGCATTATTGAATTTAATTTAATTTAATTGAAGAGAATGTGGGGCAATGAGCTGCACTGTATAGACACACCGTCTGAAAATCTTGTTCTTTTGGGTCTCTGAGCAGATCAAAATGTGCTGCTCAGTGTGGACTGAGAAAAGCGATAATGTTTATTTAAATTTGTGGTATTTACGGGTTTCCCCGGTTCACCTGTAAATAATTTATATGTAAGCAAATCGTGGGCGTGTTTGTTTACATTTATTCTTAACCTAAGATAATGAGCGATTTATTCACTGAATTAAGTAACTTACTGAGCCATTGTTCATTAAAGTTAAAACAACGGTTTTCCAGTGGTAACGAAAAGTTAATGTATTTTGATCAATTATTAAGCTACATCTTACCGTAATTTGCAGTAAAATGCCCGCCAAAAGTAATTAAGCCACTCGCGGGTGTTAAAATACTGTGAAAGGACATAGAGGTCGGGTTAGCCAATCAGGCTGCAGGGGCGTGGCAAATCTAGGAAGCATAGGGCGGAAGCTTCACTGCGGCGTTGAGCGTTTAGCTGGCACAATAGTTTTTTTTTTTTTTTTTATTAAATGAAAATAATTACAAACATACAAGGCATTAACCAGTTAAGCATATTCTCGTATATTACAGTAAAGATTGAGCAGAATCAGCAATAACAATACCATACAAACATACCTAAGATTATAGATACAGCTACAAAACAAAACAAAAGCAGTAAAAAATAAAATAAAATAAAAAATAATAATAAAAAAAAAAACCTGGCACAAGAGTTTATGTTGATTCAAAAACTGAAACAAGTATGCAAATATTATAGTTCGGCCAATTGTTGCAATATGATCATTCAATGAGGAAGCTTTTGTAAAGAAATCATTTCATATGTTTAATGACGTGAATGACTGTCTTGAGCATATTAAAAAAAGTCTTGATGCACTTCACGTCCTGATTGAACTAAAATTGATTGTCATTAAAACATACCCCAAGCTCCTCATATTTCTTTGATATATAATATTTATATATAATTGATATATTCCTTAATATGTAATTAAGGATTTGTAGAATGCGTTGTGAAATGGTGATAAAGTAGCCTAATTCATAAAACGTATTTGTTGAATTTATTCATATTAAAGAGAATGGCATCTTTGATATGTTAATAATCTGTAAATTAGAATATGCATGATTTTTATCTATGAGACCGCGTTGGTAAAATCCTCTAAAATGCAGTTTAAGCTTACTTTTAATCCAGTATCTTATGCTGCTTAATTTGGAAATCAAGTTGTCTGCAGAACAAGAACATGATGACCACTGACACATTGCAGGTTGAAGACTAACTAGTAAGTGTGTAACATCTTAACCTGCCAGTTTCATGGCTCCAAATAGGAGCTGGTATCTCTACCTCGATGGGAGATGACGGCATACTGGATTCTTTCCTTCTCCTCCCATCTCTGTTCTTTCTACCAGTTGCACAGGTTTTCTAAAGGTGAGCTGCTGTCTGCCCAGAATAAAATGCAATTCTCCAGCTTATAAGTAATGATATAGTAATGTAAAATCAATTTCACAGTATTTAAAGATTCAAATCCCAAACCTAACATACTTAAAGAATAAACTAAACAAAATTTCAACAGAACAAAATACATATTGCATAACCATTAGACAGCCACCATCCCACAAATTTGGCAGCTAGACATAAACCGTTCGATCAAATTTGCTTGATCATTTATTTGGATGAAAATATCCAAAAGTAATATAAAATAGATGTTTTTGCTGCATTTTTTGTGCACTTATGGGCTTTACTCTATGACGTGTTCGTTTAAAAAGGGCTGCTGTGGTGTGGTGTAACATTCCTGTCGTGTTAAATGCTGACTCTAAGGGCTCTGAAAAGGTTGTGCTGTCATTTTGAGGGACGCTGGGATCTCAGGTCAGCAAAAGGCAACACGGAGCACCATTTTTATCTGTTTCAACCAAAACATGCCAGTCAAGAAAGTACAAAAATAAAGCTTCAAAATGGGTCCTCATGCACAGAGAAAACACTGCATAAATAGTAACAGTGGGTGAAAGTCCTGATATATTTAAACCTACATTTTTTTTTTAGCAAGCACACAAACAGCATTTTTATACAACACCATCTAGTCGACTAAGTTGCATTGTCTCCGATAAATCATTTTGAATAAAGCTGAACTGAATTCTTAAGATCTTAGGCCAAACATGAACTTGATATATTTGTGAATAGTAAATTGAAAGAAATCAGTCAATCAGTGTTCTTAAGTTTTATTCACAGGTTGAACATGGCAAACTGGTTCATTTTTATCTTTAATATTGCCTTTTGTTTCTAATTGCTTGGCTAGGTCTGACATTTTTTGATCTTGAAGATACTTTAAACACCATTAATCACATTATCTCTGACGTCATTCAATATACAAAATGTAACTCCTGGCCAGTGTCACTTGAGATCTATATCAGTCTATGATCTATACTCACAGCAAACATGCACGTGAAAACTTTGTACCGTCTTTGTGTTCCAACACAGTGCAACCATCAGATGGCACTGTGTTCTCACTTCTATTTCCGTGTACAATTTTATTTCCAGTAAAAGTGTGCGTGTTTATGATAGTGTGGATAAATCCCTGCCTGCCAGTGCACCCTGCAGGAAAACCGTCTGTCGAAGTGATGAGAGGTCCGTCCTGAGAAACTGGTTGAAGAAAGAGAGGAGTGGAGAGAGAGAGAGGGGCGGGGTGGAGAAAACAATACCAAACTCACACTGCATTGCAGAGGAGAAAGAATAGAGTTAATGCATGTGTGCAGAGAATATGCAAGTGATCTTAACCTTCATCTAAAACTTCCAACTACGAGATCCAATCTTCTGAATTTTTTCATCCATTTTGCAACACGTGCCTTGGAGTTCTTGTGTTCTTTGTAGTGACACAGCTGATTTGAAGGGATTTTCTCCTGAAAATGAAAATTCTGTCATCATTTCAAACCTGTATGACTTGCTTTCTTCTGTGGGAAAACCAAGGAGAGGTTTAGCAGAATGTCAGAGCTGCTTTAACCCTGAGTTCGCTTTTATTGTAATAACTTGGATGTTCTGCCAAACTTTCCTTTGAAAACCATGCAGGTTTGCTGGTTGCAAAAATAGTAATTTTGGGTGAACTATCTCTTCACAAGATATGGTGCTTTGAAAACTGTCATGCGATATAGTCTCTGTATCATTGAATTCACCCCCTCAACAACTGCATTAAAAAAAACATAGATATATGGAGAGGCCTAACTCTAAAAGTGTGATTTCTATGCCAGAAAAGTCATATAAGTTAATAAAATCATAAACTTTATAGACATGTATGTGTGTGTGTATATATATATATACATACAGGTGCTGGTCATATAATTAGAATATCATCAAAAAGTTTATTTATTTCACTAATTCCATTCAAAAAGTATATTATAAAACCTTTGTATATTATATTAATTAATTACAAATAGATTTATTTTAATTTTGATGATTATAACTGACAACTAAAGAAAATCACAAAATCAGTGTCTCAGAAAATTAGAATATTGTGAAAAGGTTCAATATTGAAGACACCTGATGCCACACTCTAATCAGCTAATTAACTCAAAACACGTGCAAAGGCCTTTAAATGGTCTCTCAGTCTAGTTCTGTAGACTACACAATCATGGGAAAGACTGCTGTCTTGACAGTTGTCCAAAAGACAACCATTGACACCTTGCACAAGGAGGGCAAGATACAAAAGGTCATTGCAAAAGAGGCTGGCTGTTCACAGAGCTCTGTGTCCAAGCATATTAATAGAGAGGCGAAGGGAAGGAAAAGATGTGGTAAAAAAAAAAAATGTTTAATCTTTTAAAGTCTTTAATGTTTATTATGTGTTGTATAGTTATTTTGAATTAGATTTTGGGAACCCCAAAATACATTCGCCAAATAAACTTCAACAAGGTGTATACTCACTTGGCCAGTAAACACAATTCAGATTTTTGTTAGCCAAAATAGTCCTGTGTGTGGACTTTGTTTACCTCCTGAATAGTGTGTGGGAAATGTGTTTACTTTTTGTGTGATTGACAGAGCATGAGGTCATCCTGGACAGAGAGGTGCAGCTGGAGAGAGGATTCCTTATATGGGGATTCAAGAAGGTGAGAGAACACATGGTGATTGTATTAGTGACTTTAATAAGGCTGACACATTTGGCTGATGTACAGTACCCCACCAACCCCAATTTTCTGTTTCCCTCTCAATCAATTTCCTTTAATACAGAAATGCAAACACACACACACACACACACACACACACACACACACACACACACACACACACACACATTGTGTGTATGCATTTGTATATGTGTGTGTTTTTCTGTCTGTTTTTTAGGATCCTACTGACTTTGAGTATTTTTTTCCTTTAAAAATGCATGAAAGTGTCCAATTTAAAGGGTTTGTTCACCCAAAAATTGAAAGTCTGTCCTCATTTACTCACTTTCATTTTGTTGTTTTTTTCTTCACTTTTCACTTTTCAAGTCGTTATGGCTTTTTTTATTTCTTTCTTGGAAATATTTAAATGATGTGCTGGTTGCTTTTTCTAGCCTGAGTCATGGCTAGATTTTTCAGGCTTAAAAAAGGATGCAAAACCACATAAATGTATCATAAAACTGTCAAAAAAATTACCATATGACTCATGCACTATATTCTAAGGGCTGCTATCATATGTGAGAGACGTCCCAGGAGAGGAGGGATGTCTGCAGTTTTCTTCATTTAAATTTAGATTTTAACAAGTGTATGTTATTTAAATATCTCTGTGTAGCTTTAATTTGATTTAATTTTCAGTTTGATTTGTAATAGTTTTAGTACTTAAGCTTAATTTATTTTCATTGAATTGCCCAGATAACATTTCTAATTGTCAAGTTTTCCATGTAATATTTATATTGTTTTTAATTTCCATAACAAAATGTTATTATTTTATTCATAATAACAAAAAAAATGTTGAATAGTTTGAACTTTTTTTTTTTTTTTTTTGCAATCACAAATGGTTGATTTGGTTGTGAAAACCATTATGAATGATTTATGCATAAATCACACTGATTCATTCAACTAACTTATGTTAAAAGCTCTCAGGAGGTATAAATTATTAGTGAATAGCTTCAATTTTGGCCTGTTAGTCACACAAATTTGTTTTATGACTTCAGGACGCTTGACATATAGAACATGAATCACTTGGAGCAGTTCTGTGCCCTTTTTATGAACATTAAAAACTTAAATTGCCATTTATTGTAATTGCATGGAAAAGAGTGACCAGCACAATCTTCAGGATTTCTCCTTTTGTGTTCCACAAAGTAAGACATATGGCTTTGGTGAATGATGACAGAAATGATTGGGTATTTGGATGAACCACCTGTATCCCTTTAAAGCCATCTGTATTGATGGGGTGGGGTGTGAAGGACAGAATGAGGGATTTGTCTGGTTCAAGATCAAGTCCAGCAGAGTCTGTGCTGTCTCCAAGACTATCAGAGCACATCTGCAGAGCTCCGCCGAGAGAATGGAGATGAGACTGAAACAAGCCTGCATTAAATGTCACCATTCTCTTCACACAAGCACAGTTGCATACACTCGCATGCAAACATTCAAAGTCAAACATTTACATGCACAACAGTGCTTGTGTATTTCCTTTTTTCCCCACACAATAGATGTTATAACAGCACAACAAAAAGAGCCAGCTGTCTCCCAGAAGGTCTTGTTTTTTTTTTCTTTATCTGCTTAGTCACTTAACACAGTGAATGATTGATTGACAGCTGTCATTAGATATCTAACTGAAGGGGTTAAGCAACGAGTTCAGCAAGCTCATGCAGATGGAGAGGAGGAAAGAGACCGAGGGAATATTGATCTGAGTGACAAATGAGTTCCCTCTTTGCCTCGAGTTTCTCCTTGATTAATTGTGACACAGGGCCAAAGCTGCCCCTCTTAATTAAACCTTCATTATATTATTATTTATTACTCAAAGCAATCATTAACACACCCATCTGAAGAACAAACAACTGTAATTTCATCTATTGTGATTATTCACTTTTAATGATCTTTTTTTTCCCAGTTCATCTCTGTTTACCTCCGTTTCTTTTGAGCTGTGAAAAACCCTCAGCAAGACAGCAATACCCATGCAGCCACCGCTGAGATCGCCATAATGACAAACAAAGAAAAAACTAGCCAGCATCAGCCAGCGACTAATTTCAGAACGCTGCCCTGTCAATTAGTGTAATTCAGAGGTAGTTATAGCTTTATTTTTGAGTGGTGATAATGATTTTTTAAAGTGGCTGCTGCTGTGTCTCCTGGCTGGATGCCAGCTGTCATCTTCTGAGCATGCTCAGTAGATCATGAGAGTTTGGTTACGCCACAGAGGATCAGTAGATGCTGGTCTGAGGTGGAGTGTTCTGGAAAGATGGAGCTGTGGTTTACAGCGGTGATTCATCACTTACACAGTAGCCTAGCGAACACTACTCTGTCGCTGTAATATTGTTAAGAAGCTGTCGTTGCCCTTGTTATGACATACAAAGAACTAACTGGACACATTTGGACACTTAAGTTGCACTTAAAATCTCAGAGTAACATTGCATTGGATATAACATATCAAACATTGTAATTCAGAAGTTGTAAGCTTCAAAAAGTATCATACACCATAACAGTTTCATAAAACTGCCTTAAAAGTAAAAGTTATTGTTTAAGTTCTTTATAGTTTTATAAATATTTGAAGTGTGTCCTTTCTGTCTCACTGATGACACTAAGCATAACTGGAAAAATAATGACCGTTTTGAAACCAGAAGCCCACAGAACCCATGAAGGTTGTAATCCTGAGTAAACTAAATGTATTTTTACTTGGGGGCTTTGGCAGAATTAGCAGAGGGTGACCGGGTGCTATTTGGGGAATGGGATCTGAATACATTGGAGCAAACTTTTTTCGTGCCTTCTGTTTGTGATTTTCTTTTTCTATGAATTTTGTAGATTGTGGTCCTGCTTCAACAGTTCTGACAAGATTGTGTCGCCCTCTATTTCGTTAATTTTTGAGGGGACACCAATGGCACTCCAGACTGACCTTATAATAATATTAATAATATATTACAAATTATTAAATAAAAAGTGACAAAACAAAGTCTCCCTGATGCTACCTAAGAGGCACATTCATCCATTATTGCAGGTTTGCAGGTTAATTTAAATGTTTTTCCCACCCCTGTGTTTCTATTTGTCTCTAGCGTGGTTGGTACACACCTCTGAGGACCAGTACTACCTCTTGATCTTCAGTACTGCTGTTTGTAGTTTGCGCTGCATCAGCTTTTGTCTGGAGTTGTGCTGGCATCCTCTGCAGGCTGGAGGACCAAACCACTGCCCCCTTTTAGAGGTTAAAGGACTGAAGACACTCATTTTTCAGTTCTACAAGCTCACTGCTTTCTGTTTCTATCACCCTCTGTTTTACAATGGACCCATTGTGACCTACAGAGACTTCAGTGAACAGGTAGAAGAAAATGAAATTCATTAAAAGGCTGCTGGGTCTCTTCTTTATCCAGATGTACTGGGAATATCTTTCTGTATCTCTGCAGATAGACAAGCCGGTGTGTAAAGTCTCTGCGGTGTTTGTGTTGAGCGGAATACTGCGCGTGTGTGTCTGGTGGTGTTTAGCCAAATTCATGATCCACGTCATGTACATGCACGCCATCCAGAGCAACGAAAGCTACTTGGAGATGCTGCCGCCCTGGGCACTGGGTAAGTTTGTAGTTGCAAATGAATTCATGAACTTTCATAGTATATACTGAATTTGATGAAGAACGTCTTTAGAGATGCACGTTTGTAGTATGAATGCATTTCCAGACATACTACATCTGCCATGTTGGCCTTGTACTTTTGAAGGTTTTTTTTGTGTGTGTGTGTGTGTGTTTTTTTAACGTGCTAACAACCACCACAAATACAATCTACTTGGGTGTCAAATAAGTACACATTCAAAAGCTTAGGGTTGGTAAGATTTGTTGGGATATTTTGAAAGAAGTCTTTTAGGTTTCATTTATTTGATGAAAAATGCAGTATAAACTGTAACATTGTGAAATATTAGAATAATATGAAATAAAAGAATAATATGAAAAAATATTTTAACATGGCATTTATTTATGTCATTGCAAAGCTGAATTTTCAGGAGCTGTCTTCAGTGTCACTTAAATGAAACATTTATTATTATTATCAGTGTTTAAAAAAAAACTTAATATTTTTGTGGAAACTGTGATACACTTTATGTCTTCCCATTTATGTCTTTCAGAATCGATACAGTTTGTCACCGCATAACTTCTGTTTTCTTTGATGCGTAAGTATTTATTACAATATTATCTTGCACTGATGTTCACAGCAAACACACACACACACACACACTTTCAGCTGTGTGCAGCATCTTAACTTCTGCACCTGCTGTCTATTGATCTGTGGAAGTTGCTGATTTGTGCTGCATGAACTTTGATTCAAAAACACAGACTCTGCAAGAGAGAGCAGTGTGGAAAGGGTCTATACAGCAGGAACATCAAGCCATTATCACCACTTTGTACCTAATTTGTACAGAAAGGGCTTGCAGAAATTCTGTCCTATTTTTTTTTACAAGCTTTTAGCTCTGTAACAGTGGGATATAGGAAAACAGACCCTATTTTCAGTTTCCACTGATACACAAAAAGAAAGAAGTGAAGAGGGAGAAATAACCAGAGAGGATGAGGATGATATAACTAAATTATGAAACAGTTCAGAATTAAACTGAAATATGATTTGAATCATCATATCTGACGTTCTTCTCAGCCAGAGTGGGATGAAGAGACGAAATGAGGTTCACAAAACTGTTGCATCTGATGTATTGTCATTCCTGTATTTTTAAAGGGCAAATGTCTGTGTGAGATCAAGCACATAGTTGCTTTACTTTTTAATGTTATCTACCACTCTCTCTCTCTTTTTCACCTGCAGGTGGTTTGGCTCTTGCATTGGTCCAGTTTTTCTATGTCAACTATCTGGTTTTGTTTGGAGTGGTGTCTCTGCTTGTCAGATTGGATGGGCTTGAGCCGCCCAAGTTACCACGCTGTGTCAGCATCATGTACAGCTTCACTGGGATGTGGGGGTAAATATACACACACTTCTGTGTTCTGTCAAACTTCAAACTTTCTGACTTTTGACTTTAAAGAGCTGGATTGGAATGATTTTGAAGCGATTCTGTCATCACCTGCAGTACTTCTGTGTAACTGCAGGGGGCAGATCTGTACTGCATTCACTATAATTGATTCAGCCATGAAACGAGTGGCACGAGGCTATAAGACTCACTTACACCCATCTACAAGCACATTACAGGAGCATAACAAGATCCATGCTTTCTGTTTAGTGTCTCAAACATCTTGCCTCAAACATATGGAATTGAGCGTCCGGCTTCTGTGATGAAGTTTAGCATTTCGATGTCTCATGAGACAATGTAGAACAGGCTGATACATGCAGGCTTCCCGCAAGATGATTGGATTTTAATGTAAAAGCTTGAAAGCTTGATAAAGATTCACAGCATTTCTACTTCAATAGTCTGGAATGGTCTCCTAGGCAACCACCAGTCTGGAAACAGCAGAGTTTTAGATTTCCTGATATTTTTTTTGTTTCTGTTTTTTTCATCACATTCTTTAAACTAAGGTAGAATATGCAAATTTGTACTAATGTATTTGCTTACTTTCATAAATCCATAATGCAGTGTACAAAGGACTCAAATCAAATAATTATAACAATAACTACTGAAATACCACTAAAAAAGTAGGGTCTGTAAGTTTTTTTATTTTTTATGCAGTACCAAGGCTGCATTTATTTGATCAGAAATACAGTAAAAATTACTAAAATTACATTACTATTGTGTCACATTATTACAATTTGAAATAACTATTTTTATTTTGAATGTGTATTAAAATGTGATTTATTCCTGTGACCATAAAGATGAGTTTCAGCAGCCATTACCCCAGTGTCACATGATCCTTCAGAAATATTCCTAATATGATGATTTTCTGTATTTCTTGTTATTATCAATGTTGAAAATAGTTATGTTTCTTAATGTTTTTGTGGAAACCGTTTGACTTAAGTCTTTTTTCATGAATAGAAAGTTCAATGAAATAGAAATCTTTTGTAGAATATTGTATTTATATATAAATATATATGTATGAATGTAATTTTGTATTCTATACTATAATATTAACCATCACTGCCAAAAAAAAAAAAATTAAACATCATGACACAAACATTCTGAAAGCCTATTTTTAGATTCCATGTTCATTTAAAATTATTTTAAATGGTCTTAATTTATTTTACAGTAGTAAAAACAACAACTAACTGTAATAACTTAATGATCTACCTCACTATACCAGTGATTATCAGTTAATTTTCATTCAACGTCACATAGATAGAGTGACACTATCTTCTGTTTCCTGTGTAATCGTGCATGTTTTGTGTATATCAGCAGATCTGCACTGCAGACAGCTGCTGAAGCTCTGAGAGCCAGGAAGGTTAAACACCAGTGTGTCTGTGTCTGTGTCTAAGTGGTGTTGAAGGTGATGGAGTTTAGAGTGTGATAAATGAGAGCTGTAAGGAAACAGACGCATCTCAGAGACTTTAGCAGGACCTGCTGTAAGACCCCGTCTGGCTTCAATCCCACACAGAGAGACAGAACTCGGCTCCTCTGGACCCGACGGAGCGCAAGCACACACACTTTTTCTAACAGATCAGCATAGCCTTAACACACTTGCACACACTGATATACTTCTAAACCCCACTCACATGCTCTCCTCTGTGTTTAATGGCCCGGTACCAACGGCTTCAACATACCACTTGGAGACACTACCCCTAAGACAGCAAAGTCTCTGATTACAGTGCAGCTGTCCTACAGGGAGTTGACGAGATTGAGAACAACAGAGAAAGAGAGGCTGAGATGTTGCACTTGGCTGTAGTTAAATCTGGAGATTGCTTTGTCTGTGTGCGTGCATGTGTCTGCACACATGTGCATGAATGTGTGAGTATTGCTGTGTGTGCAATGCATGTGTGTGATTTAGTGTGGTCACTATCATTGTCTGAGTTTACAATGGTAGAAAGGTTTATGGGTTGTTATAAAACACTGTTTGTTTAGTCTAGCACCGACACACACACACTCTGCCTATAGCTATCTGATCACTCTCAAAGGATCTATTGTATTCATTGGTCAATGGCACAAGGCTATTATTTAAAATTTGGCATTAAATCTAAATTTGTTGTCTTAATGCATGTTTTTGGTTTTATTCTGAACAATTAAAACTGAGAATTTTTTTAAATAACATTTCTTTGACTTTGTACTTGTTTACTTTGACCTAAGCCAAAATGTCATAACTGTTTGATTGCCATTTAATTTGAAAGTGAAATTTATTTTGAGAATTTTTTGAGGGAAGGTATAAAGTCAAACATGTCAGGATTATACATCTGTCCTGATACCATGATGACGAAAAAAAGTATCATTAAAAGAAATCCTTCAGTAGTTTAGCACAATTAAAACAGGAATGATGTCACATAGAGAACATTGCAGACTATATGTCAAGGACAATAAGTCTCTTTAAATGTCTAATAATTTGACCTTCAGTATTTATGACAAGCCTATTTCATGTGGTGTGACTTGCTAAAAACATTTATGAATTAACAATTCAAAACAAAAAAAATTATATATGTAATTGTGTGTGTATATATATATATATAATGTGCTTCTTGCATTGGGAAAATATATTTTTAAATGTTTTTACACACTCTCACGTATTTTAAGTGTAGGGAAATATGCCGTTACTTGAATTAAATGGTTTTTTTTTTCTTGAAAAATTAATATTAATTTTTCATACCAAAACCATATGAAACCAACATGAATACTCCATTTCTGAAAACCTAATCTCTAGATCTCTACAAAAACAGCATTTCAAAAGATTTTTTTTCCTTCTTTTTTCTTTATTGTGGATCTTTATTGTTATTGATCCTTATAGCAAGCTAATAAATTATGTTTTCTGTCCTTTGTCCCTAAACAGCTCTCAACGATTTTATTATTTTCATTAGAACATTATTTACAATGTTTATTGACACATTTTCCTCATGGGGACAATTAGCTTGTCTTTTACAGCCCTTTTTACTACCCTTGTGAGGACATTGGGTCTCCACAATGTAGGCAAAACCTGGCTCACTCTCTCACACACACACATATACACACAGAGAGAACGAGGCCAGGCTTAAGCTGATCTCTGTTCTGTTCATCAGCTCACTAATAGTTTAGTGGAATCATGAGGAAAACACTGTCTGAGCTGTGAGAAGTGTTTCGTTTCCTTTAGGCCTGCTTTGTCAGATGATGTCTGAAGTTGAGAGGCCCTATCTGAAGGAAACGGCAGGGTATTGAGTGAATCTGTTCCTATGTGTATCTCACCTTCAGCTTCATGACTCACCATCATTCATGAGACCATGCATCTAGTGGAGTGTGTGTGTGTATTTATGTTCACTCTTAGCAGAACGTTTACTATACTTGTACTGTATTTTAACTTTAATAATGATTTAATGATAATAATACATGACATGAGTTGGTTAAATAATTCTGGTTTGGTGTTCATATAGAACTTGAGCCCAAATGATTCTAATGAGGAAACTTAAAACAGTAATTGTATTATTCATCTGTAAAATTATGTAAAACAAATGCATTGGCCAAACATTTGTGTTTTTTATTTTTGGACTTAACTACTAGAGACAAGCACAACTGCATGTCTCCACATAATGTTTTATTAATATAAAGTGAAATTACTTCTGCTTTATCTGTTCTCCTAGCCTTCCCGGATGACTTTATTTCCCCAGAGCTGAAGCAGATTTCATCAATAGTTGCTAATGAATGCTGGGAATTGCTGGAATGAATCAACAATCCTGGACAAACTGATTTAGGGGTCATTATGTAGATGTAGGCACTAAAGATTTTGATAGTTTCTGTTGGCTCATGAAAACTTCATGTCAGGGCTTTCTGTCATGTTAGCAGCCATCTGCTTGCACGTGTCTGTTTCTCCTCATACAGGCCTGTTTTTAGAAGCAAGCAGTTCCAGATCTTTACTGCTGTCTCTGGGGTCTGGGTGTATTTGGACAGACTGGACTATGAAAGCTTTATGGCCTGTTGGTGTCCAATTCAGATTGTGTGTTTGCTCTAATTGGATGAGATGATGGAGATATCCATGTTACTGTCCACTTACCCATCCATTTAAACCTTAATCCATTTTTCACTGTGACTTGTAAAGGGAAAATCTTGACCTGTCTTTCCATTCACCCAACAGCCGATCGATAGCAAATAGCATTTTGTCAGTTCGAATGAAGAGGGATGAAATGTGGATAGATGGATGACTAGAAGTAAAGTGAGGATAACAATAGTGATGATCTGAGGACATCTGTTTGCACCTGCTCAGAGGAACAGGAAGAAGAAAGAATCCTGCAGAGAAACCAATTGAGTCACAAATGACCAACTCAATATTTTTGCTGTCACGATGGTTTGATACGAGCTACATGTCAAAGGGCACTTTATATTGTTTGTTAGAAAATTACAGAGAAAATTGGAGATCCAGACCTGATTTTCTTGTTTTTTCTACATATCCAGATTTTATATATAAATAAATATATATACATATATATATATATATATATATATATATATATATATATATATATGTATGTATGTATATGTGTGTGTGTGTGTATATATATGTATGTATGTATATGTGTGTGTGTGTGTGTGTGTGTATATATATATATATATATATATATATATATATGTATGTATATATATATATAAATTTCATGAATTTCAGCCGTTCAACATGATTTATTTTATTTTTACATTTTTATTTTTGATATTGTATATTTATTATTTATATTTATGTTTTATACTTTAAAAAAAACTTTTATTTATTTTACACACACACACACACACACACACGCACACACACACACACACACACATATATATATATATATATATATATATATATATATATATATATATATTTTTTTTTATAAGGATCGTGAATTCATTCATAATTCATAAATGTTATGTTTTAACATATAATTGTAAATTCTAATATTTTATTCATATTTTATATTTATTTTTGAAACTACAGTGTTTTGTTTTTTAATTTAGAAGAAAAGAGCTATCTAGTGACCAGAATATCATATAGACTTGCGGATGCACTCTGGCCAGTAGAAATCCTCTTGCAGCCTTCCAAAAGCTACCACATGGCAACATCCTGACAACCACCTGACCTGTGACATTGTGGTTGCAGGTGTTGCATGGGCAAGTTTGTTCTCTTCTCTCCCTCACATTTCCTTTAGAAAATGAGCAAATACAGTTTCTATTGACTGCATGAATATTGTGTATGCCTACCAGATCAGTAAGTTTGTTTTTGTGTGTCCTAAACCTGCCACAAAGTCCAGCGTTAGACTGCAGCTCAACTAGACAAATGGCAAAAAAAAATTGCAATCAGCCACTTTGAGAAAATGTCTCCCCTAATGCCAGCGTTTGTCCCAAGAGATTCATTAAAATGGTTTCTTCAAGCATCTCATGTATGCAGATTCTCATTTCTTTTTGTCTGTTCTGATTAAACACGTTTGTGTTGTGTTGTGTTCTGAAATGTGTGTGTTACCTCAAACCATCTGTGTTTAACCCCTGATCTCATTCATTACTGTCTTTTGCTTTTCAGACACTTTGACATGGGGCTTGACAAATGGCTCATCAGGTATGATTCCTCTGTTTCTTCTTATTTTGTATGGGTTTGTGAGAAAGAGGGGGATGTTTTGCACTGTTATGGACACGGTTATCTCTTGTCGCAGATTGAAAAGCACATGCATAATAATCATAATCAAAAACCATAATCACTAGAACAATTACACACGTTTCAGATCACCATTCTGGCACAATAAACTGGCAGTCTTGCATCTATTTTCTTTTGTTCTCGCTAGATTTGAATATTTTTTGTGTTTTTTTTTTCCTACTCCCTCTACTTCTGTGATTTGATTTACACTCTGACAATAGGCGGAATATGATGAATATTGCAATTTTGGATGGATTTAGCCTTGCTAAAAACAATTTTAGAGTTGAGGCACTTGAAATACAGCTGCTGAATGTTTCCACAAAATACCTGATACCTCAGAATAGCTGTTTTTCAGTAAAATGTTTTTAATGTCTGTTGAATAGGAATGTAGTTGCATATATTCCCCAATACATATGTGTGTAACATTACAGAATTTATTATGCAATATATTATATATAAACAAAACCCTCTTGAGGTCCTGGTCTGCTCAACTGTTGCATTTCCTGACACAGTTATTCATATTCTAATGTCCTCCAGCTGTATGGAGAGATCATTGTGGAGGTTTTGGAGAGAGAGCTCGGGGTGTGTTTTCGTCCTGGGTTTGGTATTGTCAGTCTTTGGCAGGGCTGCGATCTCCACAGACAAAAGATGTTTGATCAGGGTTGTATTAGCATGTATTTAGCACGATGAGCATCTTATTCTATCTCATGCTGGAAACTCGCCAGTTTGTGTGAATATGTACTTTGGAAATGTAATGTTACGTGTGATGTTTCCCGGGTCAATAACACAAACCAAAAAGCCCATAAATTATTTAATATTTCTTATTTATTTTTAGAACATCAAGGCAAATGACAAGACACTATGTGTCTTATGCAGATTTCCATGATGTTTACAAAGAAAGACAGTCCAAGAAAATGAGTTCATATTATCAGCCTGAGACCAATTCTGGCCCATCACAGCACGCAGAAAATATTCATGCACAATGTGCATCACACATCTATAATAGGGATGCGTGTTATATTTTGAATAATTTTTATTTTTATTTTAGGACATTATGAAATGTTTTATATTTTTCTCAAGTTCTGTGATTTTTGGTTTAATTTTTCTGGATTTATTTTTAATGATTTAATTAAATTTTGATAATAAAAACGGATGCTTGCTCTTGGTAGATTTAGATATTTTTCTTCACTTATTTTCTGCTAATTTAAGTTCTGCTAATTTCTTCTATTTTCACTTTTATATTAAGTCTTCTCATATTCACCTAAAGTCATTTTTTTTAATCCCTAATAATTTGTCAAAATCAGTGCTAAATGTAATCTTTAGCAAATTTCAAAATGCATATCGATTTTTCTACTTTACATTCTGTTGCAATTCCTAAATTCATGTAACATTGAACTTTTTAGTGTTTTATTTGTAATATATTAAGACAAAATAGTAAATACGTTTTTTTTTATTATTTTTTTTATTACCGGCTATAACATTAAAATAATTATTGCTTTATAAGTATCAATCAAAATCTCTATAGTAGTACATCTTTACACAATAAATGTTCAGCATTATGTTCAAAATAAATACATTCAAAAACCCATCTTTTAGGGTGGGTGACAGGAAACTATATTAAAACTAAATATATTTCACTATATTATAATTTTTTGCCCCAAAATTTTATTTACTAATTTGATTGATTTAACTATAAAGTTTTATTATCTATATAAATATCCATAGGTCCTAGTTTGGCATATAGAAGAACTGTGAGAAGACTCATTTTCAGACAGATGGGAATACAGCACAGAGAGCTGCATTATATATTTCCCGCCAAAATGGGAATGTCCCATTAGTCCCTGAATCCCACCAATCAGAAGCTGAGAGTAAACACTCCCATACTTTTCAAGCGGGAACACTGTGTTTGAATTTGAGTATGTTGAGTAACCCCTTCATTGTGAACAGAAAACCAAAAACATTTCCATCTCCTCCTGACCAAATCTTCTCCATCTTTCTCTCTGTTAAAATGTGTAGTGATTGCAGTGTGGCAAAGAGAGTTGATCTGCATAATTGGAGTGTGAATGTGGGCTGTGTGTGTGTGTGTGTACATGTTTTTCTATCTCTGTGAGGACTTAAACCCAAATGGTGTTGGGTGATAAAATATACAGTTGATACAATATAAAAATCATTACGCCTATGGAGAGTCCCCACAGTGATGGTAAACCAGATGTGTGTGTGTGTGTGTGTGTGTGTGAGAGAGAGAGAGAGAGTAAAGTGCATTTGGAGAGATCTTAATGTGTTTTTAAATGTGCAGTAATTGTGAAGAGCTGAGTTTTGGAGTGTGGAGGAGATGTGGGAGAGAATGGTTGGTGTGACTCACCGCTGATCTTAAAGCATCCACAGACACATGCCGCGCACCCCTCCTGTCGCACTATTGTCTGCTTGAACGCCTCGCTTTCAGCCTGTTGAGTGTCATCTCCTGTCTATTGAAATGTGCTCACAACAATCAAATCACAGGCACAGTTCATATGAGCTTATATAAGGGTGAGAGAGGGCTCAGATTATACTGCGGTGGCCACTGAAACAGAACAAGACCTTATTGTTTCTGTTCATAATGAAAATGTGCTCATAAACACTTTTCTCAGCAGGGCAACGTCTACACTTGGGCTTTAAAAAGCACATGAACAAAAGAAACAGAAACCAAAAGATCCAGTAGGATTGCAAGGTAAATCTGTACTAAAGTACTATGGTGACCATGTAACTACAGATTTCATTGACTGCCTTACCAGATGATAATGTGTTCAGTTCAGGAATCATGACATGAATTAAAAGTTAATGTGATTCATTAAATGGGTTCTAAGTTTGACATTAGAATGGTTTCATTATGAAATTTATTTGTTAATCACATCCAAATGGGATGTTTAGCAAAAGAAACATTACTTGCACTTTTTTTTTGTGACAGAACATAATTATCATGAAATCCTAATAAATCTGAAATTATTTATTTTTGTAGAAAAAATAATATAAAGACTATGAGACCATTTTATTAAATATATAATTAAGTAAAGTTTGGGGGAACATGTTATATTATTTATTGCAGATTTGCATTTCCCAGGTGTACACTCTAAAAACTGCTGGGTTGAAAACAACCCAATTTGGGTTATTTTGACAACCCAGCGCTGGGTCAAAAAGGGACGAACCCAGCGCTGGGTTGTTTTAACCCAACCAGTTGGGTTATCATATTTAACCCAGCCTGCTGGGTTGCCTTTTTTTATGGTTTAAAATGACTATATTGCAGGGTTTAAAAAAACAGAGCGGGTGTTTTTTTATCACTATTTCAGAAGGAAAACTACTGTATTTAGAAAATGTTCGATATCATTTCGCATGTGCTTGATAAGGCAGCGTTTGTGAGCTCAGCACGGCTCTGCAGCCGTTACCGGAGAAACCTACCTCTCCCGCTCTTAGCGCCTCCTGCTGGCAGAAAATAAACTCGCAGAGTGCAGCCATATGGGGAAACAATGCATTTCTAGATTAAAATTAACCCAAATTGAGCTAGGCATTAAACCTACAAATGTTATTCATTTTAAATATCACTTTTACACACAAATAATAATTACCAAAAGGAAAATATTTATTAAAAACAAGAGAAAAAAGTCAAAAAGTAACATGTTAGAAGAAATGCAGAAAAGGATGGCATTAACAGCTACAGAGTTCATAAACAAAGCATTGAACATTTGATGAATATAACTTAAGATCAAATTGGACTTTGTTCAATTGTATATATTGTATAAAAATATACGAAAACACATACAATAAATTTACAATTAGTTAGGTTTTTTCCCAACTATTCTGGCATGACAGTACACAAATAAATCACAACATTAACTTTGATATTATAGCATTTAACAGACGCATGTGTGTGTGTGTGTGTGTGTGTGTGTGTGAAAGAATGTGAGCAGGTGTATGAATGACAGAGTGTAAACTCTTCTACTAAACAACACAGAAAAAGCATTTAACTTTTTTTTTTTTTTTTTACAAATTATACACTTACAGTTTGTTTCATAGTCCATGCATACAGATCATGCATCACGGTCAATTTTCATGATCTCTTTAGCATAACTGATGTTATCATGAAGAAACCCCATCAGCACAGCATGTGACATCTTCTACATCATCCAGGGCAGCGTCCTCCTTTAAAACCACTGCTGTTTAGGGGAAAGAAGATTCTCCTCTCTGACCAGGATTCATCCAGTCACCGCCTGCTCTTTATCAGTGGCCTAAGAGAAACACATTTGAAAAAATTAAACATTTAATTAAACTATCCATTTTCAGGTAGAGGTGTATTCACATCCGTAAGGATAGGTAAATAATCGGTTTTAAAGTTTCAACACTTTGTGCGGTTGTTTAATGTCTCAGTCCACCACAGCGCTCCAGGAGGCTATAATGGCAGCACTAGTGTGAGGACATGCAATACTGTTTGATATATAAATATCAGAATTTACTTCTACAATAACTCTATATTTATGAAGCTTGAAAATACTGATTATCTAAACTATAAATGGATTAACAAATATTATGAGAAAACTAAAAATATATTAATTTATGTTTTAAAGACAGACAAAAGTCTTATAGGTTTGGAATGACTTGAGGGCAAGTAAATGATTTTTTGTGTGAACTTCACCTCTAAGAGCGAAGACCAAGAATAATGACTCTCCAAATCAGACAACTCCAAAGTTGGTTTGAGTTCTGCAATGAAAAACACAGACATCAATGGTTTTAATGAAATGAGCACGTAATCACACTGTTGTTGCATCAAAATGTGAAGTAAACTGGCAGGAGACAACAGAAAAATTTATTTTCTAAAAATAACTTACAGAAAATCTCAAAGGAATGATGCTCTCCCATGTCTCTTGCTTTTAACATCTACAAAAACAAAAAACAAACATTATTTTACTCTTAGTAAAAAAACAACAACTGATAACATGAAATTATGAAGTTTACTTGCCTTAAACGATCTTTCCCTCTCTTCAGAAGAAGCTGAGAAAACCACCTCCTCACACAAGCAGACTTGTGTGTCCTTAACTCCAGTTAGTTTGAGTTCTGCAATGGTTTCAATAAAATATTAACATATACATACATACATATACATACATACATATATATATATATATATATATATATATATATATATATATATATATATATATATATATATATATATATATATAAAATCACACTGTTTTTGCATCAAAATGTGAAGTTAACAGGCAGGACACAACAGAAACATTAATTTTCTAAAAAAAAAGTAATAATAATTTAACTTACATCAGTCTCAAAAGAATGAAGTTATCTTGCCTCTGGATTTCAACATCTAAAAAAAACACACACATTATTTTAGTCTTAGTAAAAATAAAGATAACTTGATGTTATTCTTTAGTTTACTCTCCTTAAACCGTCTGTCCCTCTCTTCAGAAGAACACCTCCTCCTCATCCTCACACAGGTCTGTGACTCCTCACACAAACAGCTTCTGTGCCTTTAACTCTCAGCGCGAGGACAATGAAGACAGGAGCTGGACAAGTCTGAAATATTACATGTAAAACATACTTTTAACAGTTACCACTTCAACAGCCTCAAAATAATTATGCTAGTCTTTACTACACAATGCCGTTTCCTTTAGGAGACAAACATACATTCAGTTTAACCGCGAAAAAAAAGACAAATTCACATGAGCGTAACCGTGACCATAACCGTCTGTTTACGCCTCAAAGAGAACAGATAATGTAAAATCTTATGTAAATATGACAAAATACATTCACAGACGTTATATTAAAAGTACATCCTCCGTTCAGAAACGTTACATGAGGCAGTTAAGACCTCCGTGTCCGAGGCGAAAACCGCGTCCGTTTTATATATATATATATATATATATATATATATATATATATATATATATATATATATATATATATAACGCTAAGCTCCTTTGTTTCCGCCTTTCATAAAACCTTCCGCCTTTCATACAACCGGGTAAACAATAAAAGATAACTTTACATTTTGAATATTTAACGTTACTTACCATAGTCTTTCACTCGCTTCTCGCTTCTATCACGCTGAGAAAATGGCGGCTGCTCGCACTGGAGACGTACGATTTTGACGTGACGTGCGTGCTCTCCTTCACGTCCGCGTCCTCAACCCACCCCGCTGGGTTAAAAAAGAGAGTTATTTTCAACCCAAACTTGGGTTAAAACATCCCAAAGTCCTATCCAACGGCCTCAACCCAGCAGTTGGGTTGAAAAAACAACCCAGCGTTTTTTAGAGTGTATTGATAGTGCTTGTGAAACAGAATGTATCCGAGCGCTGCTGCAGAAATACAGCTCTTTCAGATGTCTATAAACCATATGTATTATGCATAATGTTATTTTGTATATATATATATATATATATATATATATATATATGTGTGTGTGTGTGTATATGTGTGTGTGTGTGTGTGTGTGTGTGTGTACATAAGCATACACATAATATTAATTGTAAGTGTCAGTTCATCCGTCATTGCTCATTGCTGTTCAGGTGTTTAGGTGTCGTCCAAAGTATTTATTTAGTCAAAATGCTGAGGTGCCAAAGGCATCTATCGCACCAAATTCTTATTTTGGTATCAGCCCAACCCCACTGAAGAGTCGAATCATTTGCATGATGTCAAAACTTTTTTTTTTTATATTATATTGATATATGACTAACAGATTATTTAAGATTTTAACTGTTAGATAAGTCGTCTGTTCACAGGTTTTTGAGCTTTTAGAGTGATGAGTTATATACATGCATTGGGATATTATTGCAAACTCAGAGACACATTTGCCTTCACACTCTAGTTTTTAGTTTTGTCATCAAATCTAAAGGGGCGGTCACACTGCACTTTCTGTTCCATTGACTTCTACTGGTACACATGCACGTTTTTCACATCTCATTGTGTTCCAAAGTTCAAGTTTAGTAAACTTTAACCTGTGAATTCATATCACATGAAGATGTGTGACGAACAGAATATTGATGCATCACAGTGTGACCTCATAGCTTTGCCAGATCCTAATTCGTCGGTCACCGACGTGATGTCGAGAGTGACCGACTGAACGGGAACTCTTTTTTTTTTTTTTTGCATAATTTTGCTTCCTTCCGATTAGATGACAGTGTGCCCTAATGAGCCCTATCAATAAACCATCAGTAACACCAGACAAAAACCCATCGATCCTATTAGGCATCCTATGGGGAGAAACAGACACATGAATGTTGAAGAATAAAAATAGAAGAGCAGAGATTTTTTTTTTAAGTGAGATAAACTAAAGCACAGTTGATCGTCTTTTCTTGATCTCTACACACGCTGTCAGCTGGAGCTGTGGTCAGGGGCTGATCTTATCCTCTTCACTATCTCCCTCACACACACACACACACACACACACACACACACACACAGATGAGTCAAGTCCTCCACTATCCCAACAGCCTCATTAGAACAGATTGGTGCTCTCTCAGCCCTGAAATGGAAACTCTACCATACTGCCGTGGAGAGAGATCGGGTTCAGTCCAGAATTCTCTCTCTCTGCTGTATGTTATCACTGTGAAGTGAACGGTGGCCGTTTTACAGACAGTATATCATCTGAAGACACTTTTTTCCTCTTTTTTTTTTCAAACATTTATCTAACAGACAGTCATGGTCCATGCGATAGAAATGGCTTAATAAACAATGTCTTAATCCAATTGTAAAAATGCTAAAAGTTGTTTTGTAGGATGTAAAATATTATCTAAATATTAACATTGCAACAAAAAAAAAATTGTCACATTACGCTTAAAAGAAAACAGCAACTCTTGTGTTCCACACACAGTTGTCATATTTTTTTGCTGAGCGTGTGTATTTGTATGTTTTTAGGTACGTGCCACTGGGAGTCTCTCGTCACGGTGTGTTCCGGAAACTCATCTCCACGGCGCTTGCGTTTGGGTTTGTGTGTTTCTGGCATGGTTGCCATGACTACCTGCAGTACTGGGCCTTGCTGAACTGGATAGGGGTGTTGGTGGAGAACGTTCTCGCACTCCTCGTCTCCTCTCGTTCTCTTCATCACATTATTGTGAGTTTACACAAACCCTCTCCTCTTAAGTTATCAGCATTGAATAAAGTTCAGTGTAAGAGCACTAATAAATCCCACATAACACGTCATAAAAAATACCTTGCTCTTTTGATCTCATCGTAGGTAAGCCGTCTGTCACCTCGGATGCAGAGGCGTGGCCTAGCACTTATCTCCGCCCTCTCCACTGCTTTTCTGATTCTGTCCAATCTGGGAGGGATCCATGTGGGCAGAATCTTCTGGAAGAGGCTGTTTGTCCAAGGTGGGTCGTTTAAATATATGGTCTTTCTTACATACCCTTGTGAAAAAGAAGTACACTGTAGCATACTTAAAAAAAAAAAAAAAATTAAATATATATATATATATATATATATTATATATATATATATATATATATATATATATATATATATATATATATATATATATATATATATATATATATATATATATATATATATATATATATATATATATATTTATATATATATTAAATATATTATTTGGTGTTTATTGAATAATGTTTTCAGACACTGAATTTCTGAATGATTTGCTGAAAACTTGTCCACCATCAGGCCATCCAAGATGTTTGTTTGTTTAATGGAATATATCTGGAGATATTTAGCATTGCATCCTCCTTAGTAAAACTCTTTAACACTTTTCAAAAGTGTTTTAAAGAAACATGAAAGTGACACTTAATTGTACTTAATATTTTTTGTTGCATTGATCTTATATTATCTGCAAGTACTTAAAAAAAAGTGCACATTCAGTACAATTAATACCACGACTGAGGTGCTCTTGAGCAAGGCACGAACCCCAAATTTTCCCCCGGGCGCTACTGTAATAAATGCCTGCCCACTGCTCCAGGTGTGTGTGTGTGTTCACTGCTGTGTGTGTGCACTTTGGAAGGGTAAAATACAGAGCACGAATTCAGAGAATGGTTCACCATACTCGGCTGTATGTCACGTCACTTTCACTGTCACTGTCACTTTTTTTAAGCACTTTTTTAGGGAAGAGAGACATTCAAATGTCATCAGTCAGATTTGTTTCCCTCTATCCATAACTGCTGACAAGTCAACCACAGCTGCTGACAGCGTGTTTTTAAACTCTCTGGGAATGTGAAAGTTTTCAACCCTTTATCTTTTTGTGGGTCATGTTGAGGCAGCAATTCAGAAAGAAAGCTGTAATGATTTGGTTCTGTAATGTAATGATGTGAGACTGCGTGTCATTTCATCCCAGATCAGACACAAACGTGAGGAAATTAATTCATTCTGAAGTGCTCCGAACACATTTTGTGTTGAAGGAAACCGAGTCTCTGTTTTGTGGTGCATATGAGATGTTACAAATGATTTTGTAAGATTGTTTGTAGGATTATAATTATATTTTTAAAAAAAATTGTGATTGAAAATCAAACTTAAACAATTGTAGAATTTTGATGAAAACTAAAACCAAGAAATGTTATACTTTAATATAAAATTAAGGTCAATTGTAATATAAAATAATAGATATTCAAGATTCTGCACCATTTCTTGGTCACTTATCAAAAAGAGTCTTCACAAACTGCTTCAGGATCTTGCTGGTAGCTCCTAAGCAACATTTAATGTCAAATGAAGCACCAGTGGTCATCTGGGCATTTATCAATGAAGAGTTATAGAGAGAGAGAGATCAAATAAAGGCAGGTGAATGTCTGTCTGGAAATTTCTAGAAGCTGATATTCATCCATTTGCCACCGGGTAGCATAAACACCACAGAGTCTTAACAACGGTCACCATGGTATCATTCATTCTTGGCATCTCTGAGAGGTGGCCATGCTGATCACAAGCACCCCCTACAGCAGCTGTCATTCAGACGCTGAAGGAGAGGTTTTGTGCCGCTCAGGAGCTGCGGGGTACAGTAAAGCTCAGAGAGAGACCTGCTGGGCACAGAGACTCACAGGATCCTGAAGTTATTCATTCATTTATACATTTAATTCTAAATGTTTATTATAGGAACCATATCCTACTACTTTAGTTACATTTAATTTGTTTCCTTAAGTCAGTTTTGTTAGTAAATTTGTAATAATTGACTAGTTTACATCTGGTTTACATTAAATGTAAAGTACATGACAATTTAAATTTTAAAGCCCAAGACTAGTTGTCAACTGAAGCTAAGCAGGGCTGAGCCTGGTCAAATGGGAGACCTGGGAGAACTAGGTTGGTGTTGGAAGAGGTTCTAGTGAGGACAGCAGGGGGTGCTCACCTGTGGTCTGTGTGGGTCCTAGTGCCCCAGTATAGTGATGAGGACACTATACTGTCAACAAGCACCGTCCTTCAGATGAGACGTTAAACCGAGGTCCTGACTCTATGTGGTCATTAAAAATCCCATGACACTTCTTGTAAAGATTAGGGGTGTAACTCCGGGTTTCCGGGCCAGATTCCCTCCACTGGGCATTGTTAATCACTGCCTCCTAATAATCCCCATTCACTTGATTGGCTCTATGCCTCTCTCTCCTCTCCACCTGTAGCTGGTGTGAGGTTGTCCTGTGGCTGCTGTCACATCATCAGTGGATGCTGCACACTCGCGGTGTTTGAGAAGAGATCGCCAAGAGATTTGGGTGTACAGCAATACACAATAAAGTGCTATACAAATGCATCATTCATTCATTCGTAATCAGTTTCTGATTAACTTGCTCAATGCACTATGTGATTTTTGCCCTGATTTTCTGCTGATTTACTGTCTGGAGAAGTTGACGCTAGTCAGAGCCAGTCTGCAGTTTTGAATTGATAGATTTCATAGAAAATTACACGTACAATGGCGTGTCATGTGTCTCCTAGTAACAAGGCACACGTTTCTGCATGAGTTTGTTAATAATAACACAAATAGTGTTCGATCCTCAGTCATTTAGTCTATGAAAGCCTGATTTTTTTCTCTGTGACTATTACAAAGTCAGTAAGTATATGATTCCCAGTATTTTAAGATCTGTTCAGTTTTTAAAAGTAGTGTATTCCAGCCTCAACAGTTTCTATATATACTACAACAGTTCTTACTGGTTCTCGAATCTGATTGGATGTGAGCATTTTCCAGGTGTGCGATATTTTATTGAAATATTATTTTTATATATATTGGCTTATTGGTCAGTTATGTTAATCAAACTTTTCTTTTACTTTTTTAACATTCAATTTGAAGTTTCAAATAGTTCAGGTCTTACATTTCAGTTCCGTAGCATGTCACCAAATTAAACAATAATATAGAAAAAAGAATATTATGAATTTTACCTGTTTAGAATTTCAAACTTTTTCTGTTTTGGATTTGTTGTGCTCTATATGCAAGTTTGAGAAACAGATAGATAGATAGATAGATAGATAGATAGATAGATAGATAGATAGATAGATAGATAGATAGATAGATAGATAGATAGATAGATAGATAGATAGATAGATAGATAGATAGATAGATAGATAGATAGAGAAAATAGTTAAACATTTTATAATACCAGTTTTTGGCAATAACTTTAAAATAATTTTCACCTCATTGGTACAAGCCAATGTGGCTACATTTATTAACTATGTCCTATGTGTCTTTTCACACATAGAAGGTCCGTGTTTATTTGAATTTTTGTTTTTAAGCAAGTGTTTTGGAAGAGTGTCCTTTTGATATAATAATATTCTGTTCTCCGTCTTGCCTCTGTAAGTGTGTGTTGACGTGTATCTGATCCGTATTTAATGCAGGTGGGTTTGGTGTGACGCAGGTTGAGTCATGTTGAGAGGGTTTGTGTGTCACTGGATGAGGACAAAGTTCAGAAAGCAGATCTGTAGTCTTTTACTCAAAATAAGACACAACTCACGCACTGCCTCTGAGCCTCTTTTCCATCTCACTTTTTTGTAGCCTTTCTGTTCATTGCAGTTTTGTGCCTGTTGTTGGAAAATGCATTAATTGGCTGTGACTCCAGCACCTGAAGGACAATGAGGTGAAACCAAATGTAATCAGCACCCTCCTTTTTTTCATTTACTCTCATTTTCTTTCTGCTCCATCCTTCTTTTCTTGTCCCTGATGCAACAAGGCAGGTCCTTTTAATGATCCCACCAGAGACAAACACACACACCTGTCTGGTGGGGCTATTAGTGCACATGCTTAGGGGGAACTGTGATTTTGAGTGTTTCCTTATGTACAGTATATAAAACATTGACTAATAATAATGTGGATATATATATATATATATATATATATATATAATACCTCAACAGTAATGTGAAAATAACATTCAATAACAGTTATGCATGTTTATGCATCTGTTTTTATCAAAAGCCACAAATGAGAGTAACACAAAGAGAAGCAATTAATCCAAGGGATAATGTAATCCAAATATTACTGCCATAACACAAATCCATAAGCACTTGAAAGGAGCAGATATATAAGTGTATTAAGTGAAGCGCTCCGGGAAAAGATGTGTCTTCAGGCGTTTTGAGGATTATAATAGATCCTGCTGTTCAGGTGAAGGTTTGGAGGTTATTGTATAAAAGTTTTAAAAAGTGAACTTGTGCCACATTTTGAGGGCACCACTGCACAATTGTTCATTAACTGACTGCAGGGGGCAAAAGAGAATGTAAATGAGTGAACACATCCCTGTAGTCTAATAAAATTTCACGTTATATCTGTTAATCTGTGTGAAGATATAAATCAGAGCTCACATGGGGGTAATTATCACTGGATGCTGCAGGGAACTTCTAGTAAGCATAGCTAGCTATTCTGTACAGGAAAGCACCAGGCTTCAGTGTTTTGTGTATTTAAGTGTTGAAATTTCAGGGCTCTTGACTGAGATTAAAATTATATTGAATGTGGCCAAAAACCATCACCAATGCTTTGTAATGCTGCACCAGTCATAAGTCAAGTCAAGTCACCTTTATTTGTATAGCGCTTTAAACAAAATACATTGAGTCAAAGCAACTGAACAACATTCATTAGGAAAACAGTGTGTCAATGACAGTTAAAGGCAGTTCATCATTGAATTCAGTGATGTCATCTCTGTTCAGTTAAATAGTGTCTGTGCATTTATTTGCAATCAAAGTCAACGATATCGCTGTAGATGAAGTGACCCCAACTAAGCAAGCCAGAGGTGACGGCGGCAAGGAACCGAAACTCCATCGGTGACAGAATGGAGAAAAAACCTTGGGAGAAACCAGGCTCAGTTGGGGGGCCAGTTCTCCTCTGACCAGACAGGTTGCAGCAAAGTCAGATGTGCAGAAGAATCATCTGTTTCCTGTGGTCTCGTCCTGGTGGTCCTCTGAGTCAAGGTCTTTTTCAGCGGATCTGTATCTGGGGCTCTAGTTGTCCTGGTCTCTGCTGTCTTTCAGGGCGGTAGAGGTCCTTTCTAGGAGCTGATCCACCATCTGGTCTGGATACGTACTGGATCCGGATGACTGCAGTGATCCTTTGATCTGGATACAGACTGGATATGGTGGCTACGCTGACCTCGGAATAAGAGAGAAACAGATATTATTAGCGTAAATGCCATTCTTCTAATGATGTAGCAAGCACATCGGGTGGTATGGCGAGTGTTCCCGGTTTGGGAAGTGTTCCAGTTTAGAGAACGTAGCGGACGTAGAGGATTATAATGTAAAAGGAGCTCATTCAAATACTGAGGTGCTAAACCATTCAGGGCTTTATAAGTAATAAGCAATATTTTAAAATCTATACGATGTTTGATAGGGAGCCAGTGCAGTGTTGACAGGACCGGGCTAATATGGTCATACATACTTCCTGGTTCTAGTAAGAACTCTTACTGCTGCATTTTGGACTAGCTGTTTGTTTACTAATCATGCAGAACAACCACCCAATAAAGCTTTACAATTATCTAACCTTGAGGTCATAAATGCATGGATTAACATTTCTGCATTTGACATTGAGAGCATATAGATATATTTTAGAGATGGAAAAAATGCAGTTTTACAAATACAGTATTGTTCAAAATAATAGCAGTACAATGTGACTAACCAGAATAATCAAGGTTTTTAGTATATTTTTTATTGCTACGTGGCAAACAAGTTACCAGTAGGTTCAGTAGATTGTCAGAAAACAAACAAGACCCAGCATTCATGATATGCACGCTCTTAAGGCTGTGCAATTGGGCAATTAGTTGAAAGGGGTGTGTTCAAAAAAATAGCAGTGTCTACCTTTGACTGTACAAACTCAAAACTATTTTGTACAAACATTTTTTTTTTCCTGGGATTTAGCAATCCTGTGAATCTCTAAACTAATATTTAGTTGTATGACCACAGTTTTTTAAAACTGCATGACATCTGTGTGGCATGGAGTCAACCAACTTGTGGCACCTCTCAGCTGTTATTCCACTCCATGATTCTTTAACAACATTCCACAATTCATTCACATTTCTTGGTTTTGCTTCAGAAACAGCATTTTTGATATCACCCCACAAGTTCTCAATTGGATTAAGGTCTGGAGATTGGGCTGGCCACTCCATAACATTAATTTTGTTGGTTTGGAACCAAGACTTTGCCCGTTTACTAGTGTGTTTTGGGTCATTGTCTTGTTGAAACAACCATTTCAAGGGCATGTCCTCTTCAGCATAGGGCAACATGACCTCTTCAAGTATTTTAACATATGCAAACTGATCCATGATCCCTGGTATGCGATAAATAGGCCCAACACCATAGTAGGAGAAACATGCCCATATCATGATGCTTGCACCTCCATGCTTCACTGTCTTCACTGTGTACTGTGGCTTGAATTCAGAGTTTGGGGGTCGTCTCACAAACTGCCTGTGGCCCTTGGACCCAAAAAGAACAATTTTACTCTCATCAGTCCACAAAATGTTCCTCCATTTCTCTTTAGGCCAGTTGATGTGTTCTTTGGCAAATTGTAACCTCTTCTGCACATGCCTTTTTTTTAACAGAGGGACTTTGCGGGGGATTCTTGAAAATAGATTAGCTTCACACAGACGTCTTCTAACTGTCACAGTACTTACAGGTAACTCCAGACTGTCTTTGATCATCCTGGAGGTGATCATTGGCTGAGCCTTTGCCATTCTGGTTATTCTTCTATCCATTTTGATGGTTGTCTTCCGTTTTCTTCCACGTCTCTCTGGTTTTGCTCTCCATTTTAAGGCATTGGAGATCATTTTAGCTGAACAGCCTATCATTTTTTGCACCTCTTTATAGGTTTTCCCCTCTCTAATCAACTTTTTAATCAAAGTACGCTGTTCTTCTGAACAATGTCTTGAACGACCCATTTTCCTCAGCTTTCAAATGCATGTTCAACAAGTGTTGGCTTCATCCTTAAATAGGGGCCACCTGATTCACACCTGTTTCTTCACAAAATTGATGACCTCAGTGATTGAATGCCACACTGCTATTTTTTTTAACACATCCCTTTCAACTAATTCAACTAATTGCCCAATTGCACAGCCTTAAGAGCGTGCATATCATGAATGCTGGGTCTCATTTGTTTTCTGACAATCTACTGAACCTACTGGTAACTTGTTTGCCACGTAGCAATAAAAAAATATACGAAAAACCTTGATTATTCTGGTTAGTCACATTGTACTGCTATTATTTTGAACAATACTGTAACAACATTGACAAGCAACCAAATAATGAGTTAATAAACTGAAAAGCCTTCATGTATACATTTCAAACAATCCACAGTTGAACTGAATTGTTGAAAGGGATGGTTTTGATCTGAAGATATCAGATAAATAGAAAAAATAGAAAATAATGTGAACTCGAATCCGATTCTTCAAAAATGCTTTGCACACATGTACAGTGCTGTAATGCATATGTTTACATATATCTTACATGTATGTGTAAGAATTGGTCAGTGGAGGATATTTGTCATCCAGGCAAATGCATCAATTAGGATTCAGTATAGAATCTGAAAATGTATTGGATTCATTTGGATTGGCAAAAATTTGTCAAGTAAAACACATCAAGATAATATATCAACATAACTTTTCTGTACTAAAGAATAAACACAGCGTGAGTCGTAATGTCTGATTTGTGAACAAACGACTCATAAATGGAACTTTTAAATGAATTTCCACTTAAATTAACCCTTGGAATCACACAAAAACAACACACACAAAAAGGGAATCGTTAAGAGCCATTACTGATTTGACAGCCGACACTCTCAAAGAATTGTGAGTTGTTTATGAGTCATGTCTGATTTATATGGGAACCATTGCTGTGACATTAGGTTCATGAAACTTACAGTATGCTTTCTTCATAGCTTTTATTGTGTATTTTAAATCTCTCTTCTCTGTTTCTTCAACAGGCTGGTCATCTGTAGCCGTTCCAGTGGTTGCTTTTCTCTATTGCTTTGCTCAAGTTGGTATTGAGTGGGACATGAGATGACAACACGCCTCAGAGCAGAATGATGGGAAGACAACGTTTCTCGCAGAAAACACAGTGATATTTAAAGTTTTACCATCATTTGGACCAGTCGCAATGTGGCTAACCAACATTCCTATCAACTTCTACAATATCATGTGTTTGTATAGTAGTTATGTTGTATTTGGAGTTTGTGCGTGTGTGGAAATGAAATGGTGTGAGTTTGATGGTTAATCCTGTCGCTGCTTTATTTATGAGTTTGTCTGAACACTGATGGTGCCAGGATACAGCCTGACCATTGCTCATTCTCATTCATTTTGTCCCTCTGATCTTCCTTGTCCTGATCTCTCCATCTCAACTCATTTTTTATATCCATCATTCTCTCTTTCTTGAGTCTACCTACTTCTATCTTCTTACTAACAGCACAAGGTGCTCTATGTGCTTAATTAGATCAGTGATCTTCTAGCCTGGAGTTTCTCCTTTATTAGAGAGAGGTAAGACGTGTGTGTTTCGGTGGTAGGGAGATTACACTTTAAAGAGCTTTATCTGTGCTACGTACCTTTATCAGCATCAGCTAAATCATTCATAATCCCTTCACAAAAACCTCTCTCTCTGTTTTAAGTTTAGTGTGCTATTACTGGCAAGATAAAACTGCAAATTTGCAAAACCATACAAATAAAAACTGGAAAATTACTATTTCAAAATGAAAGCAATGAGAAATGGGGTAATGCAAAATAATAGTGCAAATTAAAAATAGGTCTAAATTAAATATTTCTGTAATTCAGTTATTATTAATAATATATATTAATGAAAGTAATGAAATGTGCACTTAGTATTTTTATTATTACATATCAATTATATTATATCTCTCTCTCTCTGTTTCTTCTCTATGATATGATGTTATTTTAGAAGATGGTGTGGCAGAGGTCATTACCCTTTCTCTGAGTCATACTGAAATTGCTTACTGTCATCACTTTACACAGGTCCTTGATGTGCATGTGTGTGTTTTTCTCAACACCGGTCACTCTGCTATTAATGAATGTTGATTCATTGTTATGTAACATTACACAATCTTAAAATTGTAGGTAATGCAGTTCAAAATGTAACAAGTTCAGTCTTTCTCTCTGCTTAAAGTCAGCATGAATTGCCATTTACACCCTGTAATGTGGTGTATTTTTTTGTGAAATTGAATAGTTAATGAGAGAAAATATATGGTGGGAGTTGGATTGGACGATGTAAAGTGGACATTACTTACTATAATGGAGCTAGAAATTAAAGCAATTTTGCTAAAGCAGTGTGTAAATAGCTATTGGTCCTCATCAAATAGTCTGTTTTAAATAGTATGGACAATTTTATGTTTTGAATTGCATTAAATTGGGCCAGATTTGATTTCATGCTGACTTTAAAGGTAATGTGCTTTCATAAGTATCTTTAATGTGCTCAAACAAAGAGAAATAGATAAATTGACAGCAAGATAGAACAAGTGAAAATATGTATAGAAAATATTTTATTCTCATAAATAATATTTTACAGCAATTTTACAAATTTTATCTTTGTGCTTTACAGTAGTAGCAATTTCCATGTGAAGAAATGATTTAAGTGAGGATGTTTCAGTCAGTGGATAATGACTATGATGTCTGCTGAGTACATCTGAAATAGGTTTAATTAGGGCTGTTTTTATAGAACGACCCTTAGAATGACCTTCAGATGTGTCTGTTCTTCCAAACCCTTCAGTGTGATAGAACTGCACAGCTTCATTTGAACTTCACTATCAGTATTAAGGACTTAAAAATACTCCCTGTTCTCCAGATTTCTGTACTGTGCATGTCAAGATTTGTATTCAAACACTTACATGCACCAACACACATGAATATATGTGTGTGTGCAATAGCGTGTTTGGGTGAATCACACAGAATCTGTCCTAAACATTTATTTCACCCCAAATTCAAAAGAAAAAAAAATATTTTGCATAAAATATGTGCTTATGTTCAGGTTTTGTATTTTTTTTTTTCAATCAATTCTCAGTGCTCTAATGCAAAAATATATATATATATATTTTTTTTTTTTTTTTTTTTTTTTACAAATTGTTAAAATTCATATAATAGTTTTTATTGTACCAAAATAATTTTTACATTTTTTTTCTGTAATTCAATTTTTTCCAATTTGTATACAATTATGTAATACAGTTATCAATTCAATCTTGTGATGCAAGAATAAATATAATTGCTTGATAATATTTCAAATTAAATATCAGATTTTATGTTTAATTACATTAATTTATATTTTCTTTTAATATCATGATAAAATGTTTTTTAAATGGCATCATTTACATTATACAAAACATAATTTTTTCTTTAGATTTTGGTATTAAATGGGGAATTTCCTCATTTTTCAGGGTATTTCCTCATTTTGTCATGGACTGGTCTCTAGTCTTCAATCATGTAGTGGACCTGGAACTTTGGTTCTCAAGTCTGAAAAGCTATGCAAACACCCTTAAGCCAGTCTAAGATCTGCAAGGATTCATTTCCTCCTACTAAATGCAAATTTGAACTCGCTCACCAAGAGTCTGCTAACAGGAGGGAATCCATTAGCTCTATGGGGTAAGAGGCAAGAGATTAAATGCTCGTGCAGTAGAGGTGGATTTTCTTTATAATGGTAATTTATTCCATTTTTCTTTGTATTTGCCATGCATGTCTTAACCATATTTTAAGTTTAAATCAAGCCATGCTGCTGGCGTATATGATCACATCAGTCACGATCAGATTGTAACTAATCTCCGCAAGTAAACCATGCTAGTGTCTAAAAGAGGATTATTTCTCCTTAAAGGAATCAACTCTGTACAATCCTCATTCTCATTCTCTCTCACGGTGAAAAAGTGCATTCTCTGATTATTATGACTCTTATTGCTGTGTTGCAGAGGCATGCGGTGACATCAGGGCTGTGTTTGTTATATTATGTTGTTAACTCTGTGGTTCAGGTGAAACATTACATCTGGGCTAGAAAAGCGTGGTGGGAATAATCTGTGTGAAATACAGCAGCAATGATTATTGCTTCAGAATCAGCTCAGGCTGATGCGTTACATTCCAGTTTACTTGGATTTGCATTTGAGTATGTTATTATTGTTACTGTAACATTCATATGTCTTATTTAAAAATCAGTTCTGGGTTTCACAGGCCAGGGTACAAATGCTAACCCTTTTCCAATTTCTGCTCAGTGTTTGGAGTATAAGCAAAAGACCCATAATATTGAAGCTAATTGAGATTATTGTAAAACATGCTCTAAAACATAAAACAACCTTAATGCGAATTATACCATTTAATATTGTTTCTCTGATGTCTTGCTGACAGAATGAGATAATCATATCTCTCATATATATATATATATATATATATATATATATATATATATATATATATATATAATTTTTAAGAATCTAGGATGTTTTCGCCATACAAAATCTCCATACTGTACAAAAAGTAATTTTTTTTGTAACCGAAATAAATCTTCATGTACTTCGAACAGAGTTTGGAGCTTCTTTTCTTTCTTTCTCCAACAAAGTCTATTTTCCTCACACAAAGGGGTTTATATTAAATGCATGATATGTCTGATATGACCTTGGTTGCGTTTTGGTTAAGTCATTCTTCTGAGTCCAGTTTTTCTCTCGCTCTGCTCTCAGGTAGTGGAGAAGCAGGTGACACTTCTCCTGTGGACCTGATAATGAACTCTCGAACCTGAGAATAATACACAGCATGCTAACATGTTCCATAACCACTCACAGTATGTTCATAACAACAACTCGCAACATGCTCATCTGAGTTTGTCAATCTCTCACTAGAGATGTGTGTCTCAGAAAATATACATACAAGTTCATATATTCTATGATGTAGACAAAGATAATCAGGTTTGTTGGTGGTGTTCTGAATAGAAGGGCCAATGCATGAGAGTCAATCTCTGTGTTCCCCCCTGGATCTCATGGAAATCAAGGTGGAGCTGATATGGAGGAGGGACACTGAAAAAAAAAGAGTGAAATAAACAGCTATTTATATCTAAGCAAAGTGATTAACTGAACAGTCTCCTCCCAGACTTGCATTAGGAGCTTTATTTAATATAATAATAGAGGAGACTGGGACTAGCTGTCAACAACTTCAGTGAATATTTCTCAAGGTTGTTTTATTTTTACAAGGCCATTTCTTTATAGACACATACCTTACAGTTTTGGTTACTGATTTCACAGTTGACAGAGTGGGTATTAAATATATATATATATATATATTAGGCTGTTGACACCAAAGCCCAGTCTCTCCTATTGAACAACTGAAAGATTAGGATTTGTGCAGACATCACACCAGGCCTGGTGAGGTAATAATGCCACATCTTTAGTATTTAATATGTAAAAGCATCCAGGAAAGGGGTCGGAATGAGCTCTCTTAAACCATCAATTTTCTTCATTCATGAGTTTCTTTGTGATTAGATGTTTGCTGTAATTCTGAAAGTTCTTCACAGCTGTGTTATGTACTGTGGTGTTGTGACAAATCATGTGTATTGATTACATCCATCAATTCATTTTGTAAAACACAGCTAAACTGCACTAGCTATCTGAATAATAATAGTGCACCCATGGTAATATGTTTTCTGGAAGACCCAATTGTTCACTAGGTCTTCCACTGTTGTTTTATAAAGCTTGGGTACTGCAGTCCAACAAGTCACTCATGAACTGAGGAGAAGATCCTTTCACATGACTTGCATCAACATCTACGAATTGAAGCTCATGCTACAGTGTTAACCTCACGCTGCAACCCAATGCTCAAAGTGACGAAACATGCTCTATAGAGCAGTTTGTCCGTTTAGGGCTACTGTAGAAACATGGTGGCGACTTCCATATAAGGGGACCCGCGGTGTATGTAGAGAGAAATAGCTCAATCTAAGGTAATAAAAACATAACGGTTCATTAAGAAAGATCTTTATACACCTCTGAAAACATAGTTATGTATATTATATTGTATTTCTGTAAATAGATAGTTGCAAATATTACACACTGCACCTTGAATGAATTAAAAATAAAAGCTCAAATCAATCCTTTTGAATGCTAAAAGTTAATTAAGGCATCACAACATTTATAATGTATAGTATGTAAAATAGATATTATGGTGGTAACCTTCATTTTCGAAGAAAATGTCCCCAAAAAAAAAAAAAAAACGGAAAAGTCCTGTACTTTGTGTTTACACTATTTTACTTCGTACTGCCTCACAAACGAAGGTCAGTACAGTGCTGCAGTTGTGCAAAGATTGCTTCTGAAAGAGGAATCAATGCCAACGCTTTGTGCACAAACATCCTGACTCCAGACAAAGTAAGCATCACGCATTATATTTAGTTTGAACTTCATAGCTCTCTGTAAGGCTAATGTTGCTAAAGCTAACATTGTCTCTGCCTGTTTTCACTAACGCTGCCTTCACAAGCTACCAGAATGATCCTGAATAGGAATGTGGTAGTTAAAAATTGTGTTTGGAAGCAATGTGAGGTCGATCACCACCAGTTATAACATAATAACAGTGATATGCCCGCGAGCATGAGCTCTTGAAGCTCTGCTCCGCACTTGTCTGAAAAGGGAGGTGGGAGCACCAGCTCATTTTCATTTAAAGTGGATATACACATAAACTGCACGTTTTTGCTCATACCCTAAAAGTGGAAATTTCAACAAGCAATAAAAAATTATCTGTTGGGTATTTTGAGATAAAACCTCACATACACATTCTGGGGACATCAGAGAACAATTTAAAATATTGTATCAGTGCATTTTATGGCACCTTTAAATATTCAACATTGGCTGATATATATCCAATAAATCTGTAAGCCGATATATAGTGCATCCCTAAAACTGTACAATGCCATTGTTGTTTGGTTTTATTTTTGATTCTGTTGAGATGTGCATTGATGCAAGTCATGGCAAAGGACCTTAACAGCTGTCACACTTTAAAACCCCTGTAGAGCTCATTAGTTTCTCCAGTAACGCGTACAACTCTTGGGATAGTAGTGATTTGTCATTGTACAAACACGTTTGTCTAAAGTAATTCACCAAAGCTGCCTGGGGTTTTTATGGTTCCATAGCTTCTCCAGTCTTTTGTCAAGCAACTTATCTCCACACCACCATGTGTTTGGGTAAGACGCTTAGCTCTGTGATTCCTGATAAAGGCTCGTGTTTGAGGGCGAGTTGACCAATAGGAAGGAGCGCAACAGATCCCTATACCAGGAAGACTGTAGAGCACAAACAGCAGTGTGTGTGTGTCTGTGTGTGTGAGTGAGTGACAGAGAGAGGGGAAGACTTGCTACATGAGTGGGATCTTGAAGGGCCCGAACTTGAAGTTGGGGACGGTGCATTGCCATGACAACCATCAGTCGGAGTAGGCCCTGCGGCAAGAGCTCTCACTGTCTGTCAGCCTTGCAGGACGAAAACAGAGAGCAGTTCGACATAAAGAGTGTCTGCGTGACAACTAACACAACTTCACTTTGGTATCACAGATGCTCTGCCATGGGATAAGACATCCTCTTTTTCGTTCCAGTGTCTTATTTCATCCTTTCCCTCACTCATTCTCTCTCACACACACACTCTCTCAGAGAGTCTGTCATGCTTTTTGCTAGCACAATGGGTTCCATTTTTTCGTTTTTTATCCTTTCACAAAGAAAGTCTCTCAGTCATTTCCCTTTCGAGATGAAAGATGCTTACCTCATTTTCTTTAAGGGAACATGTCCTCCTTGTCTGTGTCTGGTGATGTAGGCCGTGAGATCTGGAAGAGTGACATGGGAGAGGTCGGAGTCTTTCTGCTCCTTAGCAACCTCAACACCTCAGCAACCTGTGTCTCCAAGGCAACCATTCGGTTACCGAGTGCAGACAGCTCCTCTTTAAGTTCAGTCCGGAGTTCCAGGAGCGAGGCGTGCAGCGTGTGTTCGGGAATTGGTGGGATCGGGGGAGATTTTCCGTCGGGCTGGACCGGGCTTCGGTCTACAGGGGTGAGGGCACCACCTTCGTCCAGCCGGAGGTCGCTTTTGGTGATGCCACTGTCACAGGAATCGGTCTTCTTCAGTCCACTGGGCTCCGAAATCTTTCTAGAATCGCTTCGCTCTGGCAAAGTCTCCATTGATTCTGCTTTAGGAACGTTTCCCCAGCTTTCTGGCTTTGCCATGCTCTCCCTAAACCTCGCCCATCCTCGTGCACGTGGCTCTGCTGTCCGAGGGACATTTGGGGCAGGGGCGCTAAGCTTGGCCTGGTCAAATGGACCCATGGTACGGTTTTTGCTCTGGTGGGACGGGATAGGTGTGGCAGGGATCTCGGTTACCGTGATGATGCTTGTGGTGGCAACTACATCTTGGCTGATGACTTCGTGGTGGATTTGGCCCTTCTCGAGATCAGAGTCATTGGTATTGGGACGCCCAGCGGCGAGACGTGCTTCCTTCTGCTGGCGGAATCGCTGGAACAGACGGCGGACGGGATGATCAGGGGGGAGGTTCAGCGGGGCCTCATTCTTCCTCCTCAGCCTTTCCTCTTCCTCACGCTTCACATCACTGATCTTTCTGAACACAAGCTGAAAAGTCACAGAGAATTAGTTAGACATATGCATGCACTCAGGCAACCATTAAACAAGCACATCAAAACAGAAGAATTTTATGCTATAATTTAGATTCTTTTGTCCAAACAACCTGCGTTGCATTCAGTGTATGCATCTTTCAGTTTGTGCATTCCCTGGGAAATAAACCTATGTGTTGCTAGCACTGTGCTCTACAATTCGAATTACAGAAAGGCTCCAGCATAACACAATTATAAAGCATAACATTTAATAAAATATATAAAATCTAAAATATTAGATATTAAATATTAGATGTTAATAGTCCAAGGTCTGGCAGTGCAAGATTATGCAATATATAGACTTCAGCGGGTCTAGACCACTTACAACCACTCCGGGTGTATTGTTTATAGAGACCACACTCACTGTCCTGGAGACCCTGCTTTCGGTGTCATGAATTTTGCAAGATATTCTAAGTTCTAAGTTATTTATTGGAGCTCATGTATATTTCAGAGTTCAAGACTTTTCTTGAGCAGATTCCCAAAGTGTTTGCCTAAAATCTCAGTGTGTGTGTGGGGGGTCTGGAGGGAAGCGTTTATATGCTGCACACTGGTCAGAGATTGAAGGCATGTATTTCTCTCACACACGTACTGGCATTCAGTTTTGACTGGCTGATGGGATGTTTTAATAATTACAATGGTAAAAACGCTTATTAAAAGAAGACGGTCTGTGTGTGTTTGAAATTACTGGGAACAGAAAAACCCACACATGCTGATGATAGTGCTTTAGTGCTGTGGAAGCTTGATTATTATGCGCCATGAACAATTTCGCAATTTTATTTACCTTCATGTGTTTATTGTTATTGTTTAATATAATTAAACTGATACATTTCATCTGAAAAGAAAAGTTGAAGACCTATAATCATTTTTTTTTCTGTGAAGGTTTTGAAAAGGCTGTGTAAATGTTGTGTATGTGTGAACAGGCCATCAAAGGGTGTTTGTGAAAAGTTATAAACATCAAAATTAAAGAAATAAACATTTGAAATATATCAGTCTGTGTGTATTGAATGAATATAATATACAAGTTTCACTTTCTGAATGGAATTAGTGAAATAAATCAACTCTTTGATGATATTCTAATTATATGACCAGCACCTATATATTACAAATTGATTTTAAATATCGATTTTTGACTTCATATATCAGAGTTCTGACTTTATATCCCCAGTTTGACATCTCCCAATTCTGTCTTTATATCTCACAGTATATATCTCATCTTACAATTGAACCTGATTTCCTATTTTAACCTTAATCTCAATTAAATTTATTTTCATAATGATGCTGATCATTTTTTTTTTGTTTTAAAAAGTACATCAATGAATGTATAACAGGAGTGGGAGCATATTTGTTTCACTTTTGTGATTTCACTAGAATAAATAGCAAGCCGGTTAAAGGGAGGTTGAGCACATGTCTGAGAGCACCGTCCTGCAAATGGTGGCTATGCACACAATCCCATTATTTTCCATATTTGAGTTTAGACACCAAAAAATGATCCTTAAGCGATGTGTATTACTGCGAGAAACTGAGCATATTAGGCATTTGGCCATGATGTCTCGCATAAAAATTGTTTCATTTGGGCTTTAATGTGCTCAGATTTGTAATATTGCCACTTTTCATCCGAATGTAATGTTTCTTTGTAATTAAACTCTAAATAACTCATCGTGTTTGGCAGCAGGTGGAGAAATATATTACCTCCGCTCCCTCTGAGAATCCAGGCTAAAAACTCAGTCAGACAGATAGACAGCCTCAGTAGATTGCCGTTTCTGAATGACGTCAAGGGCCTTGTTTCTCTCTGCTTTACAGAGATGATGGACAGTAATAACTACACCACTGCCTTCCCATTCAGCCGTTCACATTCTGGACACAGACACACACAGGCCCTTCCACTAACCGTAAATAAATACACCCACAGTATCATTACACACGTTTGTATCCAGCTTTAGCGCAGACAATAATACCAAAGGTCATTTGGGGGGGAATTATCTCTTTAAATAATACTTCAATCAACAGCATCTGTGATGTCATTTTTATATCCACAAAATCATCTCTCAGTTTGTTAGAGTAGAAAAAAAATAATAATAATTTGATTATTTAAAGCAATAAAAATATAAAAAAATGTATATGGAGCATACTTCATCCTCAGGTATTACATTAATACACAAAATCATATATATTTCATATAATTTTGCTTTAGCAAACCTAAAAGCTTCATATTTGTGTTGTTAAACCCACTGGTAACAAGTTCCTTATAGACTTCTATTGTAAGTGCATCACTTTTGCTGTGCTGAAAATCATTTTAATAATCCTAATTTAGTGTTCTCAGTCAATAACAAGTCTTTAAAAAAAATGCATGTAAATCTCTCATTATACTTTAATATCACCAAATATTGGAATCATTTTTAGTCAGGTAGCGTTCTTTCAGCTAGCACAGGTTTTGTGTTTCTTTTTGCTTATGAACCTCAGTTTACCTACAATAAATTGTTAAGACTTTTTTTGTTTTTTTTTTTGGTAGTTGTTTTGCATGGTTCATTAACTAGAACTAGAAAAGAAAAGAAAACATGGGAGTGAAACACACTTTATTCTTTTCACAAATGATATTCTGACACTTAAAATTGTATTTATATTAAAAATATTCTTTTAAATCACAACAAACCTCAGCGCTCAAGCTGACAGAAACAGAGGGCTGCCATTGTTTCTGGTGTTTTATAAACCCTTGCCCTTGAAAGATACACAAGGCAGAGAAAGGACAGACATGCAGAGAAGGATTACGGAGCAAAAGCTAAAGCATTACACAAAGGTGTGTGTGTCTGCATGTAGAAGGAGGGTGGTATTATTTGCTCACGCAGAGATTTCTAATGGTGTATTGTTATAATCCTTCTGTTGCCATGCGTCCCTCGCACTCCCACGCATGCACAGCCCTCTTGTGTATTCTGCTATTGCTTTTCTTCCCCTAAGTTTATCATCATCAAACAGGGAAACTCATTCTGCAGCTCTCAAAGTGTTCAAAATGTGTGTGTGGTGTTGAAGGTGTTAGTCTGCAGATAGAACGGTAAAAAGGAGGGGACAGTGAGAGAAAGTGAGGCAAGAGGGAGCACTCCCATCCCCACTGTTTCATAATTCAAACTAAAAGCTGACTGTGTGCACAATGAAGCAGAAACAAAATCCCATAACACTGTAATACTCTGAAATGAAAGCATACACATACCTATCTTACTTTCTCTACCTCTACCATACACTGTTCTGATTTACTTTTCTCTTATAGCGATCGCTTAACCTACAGTCTACAGTAAGTTACAATTTCATGTTTAATTCATGCATGAATTAAGACAATATGCCATTGTTTATCATTTAAATATGCTGCATACTTTGTATTTCAGTGACTGCTCTTTAAATTTGACTTCGCTGTTTGTTATGATGTTATGAAGTTTGATGAACAACATCACATTGTGTATTTAAAGGGTTAGTTCACCCAATAATCAAAATGATGTCATTAATAACTCACCCTCATGTCTTTCCAGGTTTTTATGATTATCCCTGTAATTTTATTGTAGTTGAGTGTGATAATCATCAGATAAGTCACGTTTTTTACAAAAAATATATTGCGGCAACTGTTTTTTAACATTAAAAATAAATGTTTCTTTAGCACCTTTAGCATGTTTTCTAAAGGGTCATGTAAGACTTAATACTGGAGTAATAGCTGCTGAAAATTCACCTTTGCCATCTCAGGAATAAATAAACATTTTAAATATACTCAAATAGAATTTTTTTTTTTTAAATTACAATCATTTGTCACAATATTTCTGTTTTGACTGTATTTTTGGTCAAATAAACAAGGCCTTGTTGAGCATAAGATACTTTCAAAAACATTAGAAGTCATTACAGTGACATATACGCGCTAATATTAATAACACTGTGTATCTTGTGCTTTTACTGTGTGCCTCATGCTGACTGAATGGTTTTGTCACTGATCTAAGATCAGATTTACCACACTCATCACGACCTCAGAGAATCTGATCCCTCAGCGACGACTGATTCACTCACACCTGCCGAACACACACACAGATCACAGGGTCATGAAGGGACATATTGAGTAAATGACCGTGTCAAACCAGTGACCTTTTACCACTGGTGAATTTTGACAGCAATTCAATCTCAGCAACAAACACAGGCATTCCTCTTTGCATGCATGTTGATGCATCTTGAAGGGTGAGAGAATGTCTTTTGTACAGGTTTGTGTGCATGAATTTGTGTTTTACCCATTACAGCTGCATAAACGGTAACCTTAATCAAAGCTAAGATAACTCTTGACACAGCAGCGTTGAGATGAAGAGGATTTTGCAGTGTTACCCTGGCAACCACAAACACGCATAGAAACAAATTGGATGAACCATTTAAGCACTTATTTATGCAGCTGTGACCGAAGACTTGTTCAGATTTCACATAGAAAGATTGCAACACTGGCACTATCCACGCTGTTGTGTAATAACTCAGAAGATTGTTAATTTACATGAACGTACTTTATCAGAATATTTTCATTTTAGGAACTTTTACTCCACTACATTCCAAAGCTTAATATATAATTATTTATTCTGGTACATTTCATATATATATATATATATTTGTTCCTTGTTATTTAAACTGAGGGAAATCAAAACACTCTCCTAAACTCAACGCAATTTGTGAACAAATTCAACACACTGTTTTGAGTTGATTCTTTTCAGTGAACCTGATGAATCAGTTCACAACAAGCACTGAATGATTCATTGGCGATTTTGACTGATCTGATTACAGCTGTTTGAGCAATTAAGTTAAGTATGACTGCACAAAATTAATAAACAATGGTCTATCAACCATCACATTTACTTTAGATTTTTATAATACTATTTTTAATGTACTGAAGTAAAATATTACTCATAAAATAAGCATTATAATTAAAATGTAAAATTTAGAATTTTTACTAAAGTCAAATTCAAAAGGAGTACTTTCCTTGGAATATTTGTACTTTAATTTCATTTCATGATTTGTGTTCTTAAATGTTGATTACCACAGTAAATATGAAACATTTTGATTCATGCTTTGAAAAGAGAGTAAGAGTAGTGCGAACTGTTTTTGTACTATTTTTGACTTTGTTTAATGACAAGAATCATTATCAAACAAATGTTGTTGATTCATTTGTTAATTTAATTTGAGCTTAAATTGAACCCAGAATATTTCTTTAAGGTTTTGGAAGAAGTGACTTTCCTGAACACTCTCAACATTGTATTTTGGGAGTTGTGTCTTTAGGAATGAGGACACACGCATACATTAAATGCAGGAAAATGCAATATGCACTATGTATGTCGCTGCTGCTGATGCTGTATCTAGGCCAAAATGGCCTATTTGACCACTGTATAAAGTCTACTTTTGAAAACGGAATTTGTCCATAAATAAAACATATGTAGTCTTTCTATGACATTTCTTTCCATGTTTAACAAGTTTTTCTATCTGGGTCACAATCAAATGACATCATGATTAACTCATGGAGACATGAGCTTATTAAAGGCTCCCTCTTGGCATTAAGATAACCATAATTTGCGTCTTCACATTTCAATGTATTGTTTAAGAGAATGGACTGTTATAGCTAACAAAACCATCGTGTTGAGGTAAAGATCCAGCTATTTTTCGAACAAGTGATGCAAACATGACAAAAGTCTTTTACAAACAAGTGTAGGCGTGAAGAGCTCATAAGAGAGACAATTCACTGAAGCTCTCACCTCTGCCATTATCGGTGAAAAGCTGTTAAACACTATATATTTATGTAGCAGATGGATTATGTAAATGAATTTAGTCCTGGCTCCAATATGAAAGTGTTTGCTGAGTTATAGTTAAATTTAACCCATATGGATATATATAACTGTACAGTGTAAGCTGTTCCAATAAAGAGGCAGACACTCGCTGAGCTATTATTAGCCTTCGCCTCAGACCCAGTTCCCTGAGAAATCAAGCAGGGCAGAGATCCAAAATTTAGACACACTGAGGGTCATTTTTTTCACACTGACAGCTGTCTTTATTATGAACTAGGAAATCATTTATGGGTAGGATAATTGCTACACTTCAAGATCTGGTTTAAGGAGTGTTACAGTTCATTTGAATGTGATTTGATATGAAAAATGAGAACGCGAGTCAACGTTTTTCTCCAAAAAGAAAAAAAAAATGGGGGACAGTCAGGAATGTGGCCTGGCAGTTGATGTGTGCAATCTCTGGTTTGTATACAGGCAAACATTTTCTTTCATTTCCTGTCACATCTACCCTATCCTCTCCAATTAAAGCCCATAGAAAAAAAGAAAAGAAAAACAGGGATTAGAAAGAACCTGCATTTCCTTTATTCCCTTAATCCACTTTTCTGTCATTTCTAGCCAATTAAACAAGTCAGTTTAGTGTTGCTTGTGTTTCTGATCAGACCATTTCTCTCTTTTTCTGTCTCCATTTGTCTTTCTTTCTGATTGAATGGTAAAGCAGCTCTACTGATCTCTTTCGTTTTCTGAGGCACCCTCATGTCATTCCAAACTTGTATGACTTTCTTTCTTTGGAGGAGCATAAAAGAAGATATTTCGAAGAATGTTGGTAAGCAAGCAGTTTTGGTTCCCATTGCCTTCCACAGTATAGACAACAAATACAATGAAAGTCTATGGGAACTGAAACTATATGATTAAGAACGTTCTTCAAAATAACTTTCTTTTGTGTTTTGCAGAAAAAAAGAAAGTCCTACAGGTTTGGAACAACATGAGGGTGAACAATTTAGATTTTTGGGTGAACTGTCCTTTTAAGTTGCTATAATGCCACCTACTATGTTGAAATATCATCCAGATGTTTACTGGATTAAATACAATGCTATTGTATGTTTAGTATTAAAAATAAAATAAATAAAAAGATTTCAATACCTAAAGCCCAAAGTGTAGATATTAAACTGCCTAAATCATCTGGATTTACTCTGATTTACTAAATAAAAAGTTTTCACTATATGCTGTGATGTATGTGAGTATGTTGATAAAGAGCTTTAGGAGCTGTATTTATATTTTCCCATGAATTCAGCATGCTACAATCTACTTCAGGCTGTGCTCATGCTGTGCACCTGTTAATGTGGGTGCTGAGATATTCTGCTTGCATATGCAGTTTGACATGGGCCAGTGGAAAATGAAAGCGTACTGAAAGAAAACGGCAGACAGTATTTACTCACCCGTTTGCGCAGGTTGTACGTAAGCAGGAGGTTTCGTGAAAAGTGGTTGGAGAAGGCGGTGTAGAATTCTAAGACTTTCTGAAGCGCGTCCCGTTTGATCACATGCAGGTCACAGTATGTTAGCGCTCTCACATTAGCACACGCCTGAGCTAGAGTCACCTCCTTCCAGAACACGTCCCCAAACACATCACCTTTACCTGAGGAGAAACACACAGACACAAACAGGCCTGATTGGTACATTTATGTCTAAATAATGTGACACTGAACACTGGTGTAATTCAGATTTGCAATAAAATATAGAAAACAGTTATTTTAAATGAAAATAATATTTCACAGTATTACAGTTTTGGCATTTTTTTTTTTTTTAATGCAGCCTTGGGTCTTACCACCTGGTAATGTATTATGAACTTGTTTTCATTGAATATAAGTGCACAATGTCTTCCATTTTCATTAGTTTGAAAATTAAACCATGTTAAGTTAATTTATTTCTTATTTCCTTACACTTTTTCTACAGCAAAAATACTGCAAATGATACAAATATTCAGTTTTGTCTCTCCTCTCTGTCTCAGATTGCAGTAGAAAGATCATGTTAACTGATTTCATTGGTGTTAAATTCAACTTGTGTAAAATTCCATCAAAAACACACGTCAGATCAGATGATTTAAGCAGTTGAAAGCATTGTTAAAATCTGACAAAACAACATTCTCACATAAAAACACACTTCATTATGACTCACTTAGGATATAGCTCTACTGTATCATAAGCATTTCTGACAGAGGAGAAATGAGATGATCCACTCCAATCCATTACTGAAATGAACAAATGTACTAGGATGAACAGGGTTACAGAGCCAAAATGTCAGCTCGGATCAATTTTTGTACGGTTCTTTTGTGTCTCAGTAAATGTTCTAGAATCCAGACTCTTTTCCGTGGGTGGAGAGAGATATGTCAACACCTTTAGTAATATCTAAAGTATTGCATTTGATTATGCAACATCAAGAATCAGTGGTGGTTGATATTCATTGATGCATCTTGATAAAGAATCCTGAATTTTTTTTTAGCACAGTTTCCACTAAAATAGTAAACATTGATAATAACATGAAATGTTTCTTTGGCACTAAATCTGATGATCTCTGAAGGATCATGTGACACTGACTGAAGACTGGAGTAATTGCTGCTGAAAATACAGCTATGCCATTGCATGAATAAATTAGTTCATAAAATATATATAATGAAATACAGTCATTCTGGAGCTGTGCTAATTTTACAATATTGCAGTCTTAATGTAGTTTTGATCAAATAAATGCATTCCTTTGTGAGCATAAGAGACGTTTAAACATTTTACCAACCCCAAACTTTTAAATGGTAGTGTGTGCAAGATATGGGAAGAGTTTATGTATAATAACTTAATAACAATTTAGCAATTTTCTGCCAAACATCATCTTCTGTGCTCCACAGAATAAAGTAAGTCATAACATATGGGTGACTAAATATATAAGGGATAAATTATTAAAGAATTTTCATTTTAAATACATTTATCTGTATAACATTAGACAATCAAAGACATATAAAAAAAATAAAAGAAAGCATACTGGTGCAGTGTGTGAAACTGAATGATTGTTTTGGACTGCACTCAGTATCACTTCTTTTCTTTTTACTTTTAAGTGAGAGTGAATGAACAGAGGGAGTCTATAGTGTATGCTGTATAGCAGCAGTGCCATTATAGTTATTTAGGTTACAGTGTAACACACCACTCTAATGAGCCTTCAGATGCATGCATACTGACCTCTGACCCAAAGTTTTGCTCAATCCACCCACTCGAGATACAAGTGGTCAGATCGATAAACCTTTTTATTCTGTCTTCATAGTCTGATCTGTGTGTGTGTGTGTTCAAATTCTAGAAGCAAGAGAGAACATTTGTGACCTTTCAGACTGATCCTAAATCATTTCATAGCCGTGGCAGACAGTTATATTTAGCAAAGCATTGTTAGTTAACAGGAAAATACAGACATTAGATGCTCAGCTGGCTTCACGAGGCAAAGCAGCCTAATCTTGTGTTGTGAGACAGACAGATGTTAGAAATAACAGATACTACAATACATCATGGGCTGTATACATCCATGAGTCACATGTCTGACCTAAGATCACTGTTTGCCATTTTTATTTCTTTTTTAGGGATGATGGGTTGATACTAAAAAAGGATAAACTAATACTAATCTCAGCAGTGACGACAGGCGGGACAATGAAATCAGATCCTACAGTAATATCAGATCTATGCATTTAAAGCTTTCTGTGGTATAAACCCTCATAGTTCAGTGTGCGACAGATATTACTGCCAGAAAAGGATGAACTGATACTTATATTACTTTTCAAATATCTTTTTATTGTTACTTTTTAATCTCAGTTTAGGCAATATTTGCATAATTTAACATGCTTTATGTTCAAAATTTCAAATTTTCCTCTACATTTTATTTTATTATTGTTCTCTGAATGCTTTTCGCACAGAGGAAGAGAAAGAGTAGGACACATTATTCAAAGAAGATACAGGGTGCAGGATGTGGGAATAAACAAAAGGGAGAGTGATAGCACAGTGCGGAGGAGTGGGTGTCATAGTCTGTGTGTCAGTCGAGATATATGATCACATAGAAGCTCTGTGGATGCAAATAATCTTCCCATTGGGAACTAAACCCAAGACAGAGGGATGCTTCTTCTTCATGTCAGTGAGTCTGTAGAGGAAATTAGTTTTGAATACAGTAACAGCTGAAGCAGGCCTAAGCCATGTGGTGTCAAAATTCTCTAACAGTTTGCACCGCTGCTACAAATATACCAAATAAAATAATCGAAAACTACTTGACCTCACTAATCCAGTCAGATGTTGGACGGCTAGTCAACAATAATGATCCATACCTAGTCAATATTCATTCATTCAGACCTGGATCTATTTCCCTGTCTCTGTTTTCCTCTCACCTAGAATGGCAACCACCTCGTCGTCTTGGATGACCTCCAGTGACCCTGACACCACAAAACAGAGGCTGTCCACGCTTTCGCCCGCATGGTAAATAAGATCTCCTGGAGCGCAGTGGATGGTCTGGAACTCCATGGCTAAAGCTCGCAAACAGCCGTCACTGGCTAAACGGAAAGCAGGATGTTCCTTAAAAACCTTCCTGTTCAGGTGCACACATATATCAGCACGCATGTCTTTAGGACAGATCTGTAAAACCTGTAATAGGAGAGAAATAACAGACATAAGTGGTTACTCTGCTGTAACTTCCTTGATCTTAAATGAGCTCAATGTACTATGAAAACACACTGTAACTTTCATACTTACAAATGGCAACAAACAAGAGACTAGATTAAAAGCAACAGCATCTCTTCAATATCTAATTTAACAATTTCTTAGCTGCATACATACAATTCTATCAAATTTGTTGACTATCAAATGAATGTCAAAATTTAAATTAGTTAATGAAACTCTAGACAGGCCTTTTTACTCTATATCACAAGCTGATAGGCCTTTGTTGATCTGTTGAGATTTAAGTAGCCTAGTTCAGTGTTCGCTGTAAGATGGTCCTGTCAGAATTCCTCTGAAACCCTCCACCTCCCCCAGTTCCACCTGTTTAGATATATTATGTTATTTATGTATACCTATTCTTGAAGTAGCGGCAAACCATAAACCCTCGCAGCAGCATGTATGTGGAGTTACGGTTAGCTGCTTGCTAGCAGTAGTCTGTTACATTTCAGTACATAAAATTTCAAATACCACATAAACAGGGTAAGGAAAGATGACTGATAGGACAAAAGGCGAATGATTTGCAGATCCTGAGCATCGGGGAACAGTTGGGGGTTCGTTGGGTGTCTTGTTTAAGGGCACCTAAGTCGTGGTATGGCCGGCCCGAGACTCAAACCCACAACCCTAGGGTTAGGATTCAAACTCTGTAACCAATATTATTAAATTAATAAAAATTAGCATTTTTCTTTTTTTATAAACACTCTCTCACACCATCAAATGTATGTTTACTGTCATGCCAGTGAAGCATACTGAGAGGCCGACACAGAGAGACAGAGGTACAGGACACCTGTGCCGGCATGCATGTTTGCATCGGAGCGCATTAGTGTGTGACATGTCCCTGAGCTGCCATTTCCAGCAGCCGCTCACTTTTCCAGAGCATCTCCCTTTCTGCATGTGGTTGTCACGGGGAAGAACAGTGTGAGTCTGTGTGATGAGACAGCTAAATCACGAGAAAAAAAGAGAGAGAAGAGGAGGCATCTGGAGCATACTGAAAATGTCCTCCCAACGGGGACTTCATATCCACAGAGTCATGCTGTTTCCCCCCTGTGGTTTAAGCATAAACGACAGGACGAGTCGAAACACATAGCGTGAGAAAGCATCTTGCTAAAGAATCACACTAATGTTTAAAAATACTTAGCCAGACACACTCACATAAACATTTCAGAGCAGGAGTGAATAACACACACACACACACACACACACAAACAGACAGGAGGATGGCTACTGAAGGGTGTCCAGAGTTGCATGCTGGGTAATTGGAATTGGGCGTACTGGGTGTTCACCTTTTCGGTGTCAATACCGTGGGACATGGACCACGTGGAGGCGATGTAATCCATAACCCTCTCGCTCAGGCCTTTGGGCACCTGGTACAGCTTCAGGAAGTCCCGCACACTGTTCAGCATCTCATGATAGCGGTTCGTGTTAGCATACATCTGCTGGAAGATAGTTGTCACATTACCGAAGATGGTAGCATAGAGGAGAGCTGTGGGGAAGGGAAAGAGAGGGAGAAAGAAACATTGAATTAAATGACAACACAGAGGAACAGAATGATGTAAATAAATCACAAACAATGTATTATGTACTGTATATACTTAATGTTCCAAAAAATCAATTATTATTTAAATATTTTACTATAAAATATATATATATATTATTTTTTTTGCATAAGAGACTTCTTTCAAACATTATTTACAAAATCTTAACAGTACAAACTTTTGAGTAGTACTGTATATATACAGTAGACATACTGTGTTTAGCTAGCAGTTAGAAAAGCTACATGGAAAAAATATTATTTCATAAGTTACCAGCTCCAGAAGAGAGGGAGACCGAGATGACGATAATAATAAATGACAAAGTGAATTGTTAATGAGTGAAAGCACAGGACAGAAAGAAGAAGATTCAATAAAGGCAAGAGATTGTCTCGTTTAAACTGATTTAGCCTGCCTGTAATGGCTGTGCACACAGAAGAAAATCTAATTACGCATGTATGGACTCTAGGTGTGTGTGTGTGTGTGTGTGAATCCCTTCCTAAATACCTTCAGATAAGAATTATGAGCTGCCATTACTCTACATGCCTGTCTCATGAACACAGGATACACTGCCAAGATATATTTAAGGGATAATTCACATAAAAATCTTCTGTCATCATGTACTCAGCCTCATGTCAGTCAGAACCTGTATGCTGTTATTTTTTTTTCTGTACAACAGTGTGCAGTGACCATGCCTGTGACTGTCTGTGGTGCATATGATTCATGCTCTACTCTCTATTCCAAATCTTAAAGACACTTCTTAAAGTTTTGTATGAGAAAAAGAAAGTCATTATTTCATTCTGATGATACGGAGATTTGTGCACACAAACTTTATTGAAGATGTTGATTTAAAAAAAAAAAAGGTTCAACGCTTCTCAGTATTTGTCAACTACCCAACTGCAGTTTCCTGGGACCCCAGCTATTATTATTGAAGTGTAATATGTGAGAGAGCAGTGATGTACAGATATGCATTGTGACAGTCATTGCTGATCTGGGGACAGATTTGGCTCTAGGGTGACAAGAACATGGAACAGAGCTGACAGGGACTGTCCTACTGAACACAAGCACACAGACAAACACACACACACACACACACACACGCACGCACACACACACACACACACACACACACAAACAAACACATACACAAACAAACACACACACAAGACACACGTTCTAGAAAATCTGACACCTCACATAGGACACAAACACATACAGATGTATCAATGTGTGAGGTCACAGAGTGGGCATTTGTTCACCCTGCGAACTTTAACTGCTTTCACAGTTCAATGTGAACTGTCCTGTCGAATCAAGCACACACACACACACACACACACACACACACACACACACACACTAGCTCACATCTGTTTTTTCATTACAGCGATGGGTGAATGTTTATTAACAAATGAGCAAATAGGTGAGCCAGGCAGCTCATTACACTCCCTCCTCTTACATTAACAAAGCTGATGTACACTCTTTAATCGTGTGAGTGTGATAGAGAGAGAGAGAGACTGTGTGTGTTAGTATTTCTTGAGGGAGTCTTTATTTTGTTCTTTGACATTGAATGGATTGTCTAGGCAGCTCCTGAAGTTTTCAAATGTGCTGTCAATTGGATTCAACCATCATTTAATCAAATAAACTAAATTTCCCCCAATCACATTTTTAGTATATTCAATTTAGAAAATGTTATATCTATAATATGTTTAAATATATTTATATTTAATTTAATTGACAGATTTATTGATTTATTATTGATTCTATACCTTTTGGTATAGAAAAGAATCACCCTCTTTAAAATAACCACATTTTGTTGCTTTGCAGCCAGAAATGAAGACGGACACAATTTCTGTTTTATCAAGCTGTATTTACTCAGCGCTTATAGCATCCAAGTAAAAAATATATGATATAACACCAACATATCAGAAAAAAATAAAAAAACTGAATCACTGAGTTGGAGAAAAGACCCCCCCCCCCCACACACACACTCCTAAAAACGACTTTTAAACTCAATCAGGTGTAACTAATCACCTTCTCATTGGCACACAAAGCCATTTGACTTTCAACTGTAGTCAGCCGGTCATTTTGACCATATCTCAGCATTAAAAGAGCTTTCCTGGAGCATCTCAGTTCTTGGTAGTGCAACTGAAACAAACAATCAACTATGGGTGGCAAGGCACTGTAAGAAGATCTCCAGGATTAATTTGTGGACAGACACAAGTCAGGAGATGAATACAAAAAAAATCCTAGAAGCACAGAGAAGTCTATTATTAAGAAGTGGAAGGTATTTGGTACAACACAGACTCTCACCAGATCAAGACGTCGCTTCAAACTGGATAAAAAAAAGAGAAGGAAACTGGTCAGAGAGGTGACCAAGAGGCTTACAGCAACTCTGAAGCAGCTGCACGAATTTATGCCAAACAGTAATCATTGTGTGAAAAAATGGATGGGACAAAATTCCATCAAATTCTTGAGGAAAATCTGCTGCCCTCTGCCAGAAAGTTGTCACTGGGAAAAATGTTTACCTTCCAACATGACAATGACCCAAAGCACACAGAAAAACTGACCTCACAGTGGTTGAAAGAGAAAAAAAGGTTAACATCCTTGCATGCCCTAGACAGAGCCCAGACAGATCTGTGGAATAAGTGCAGGGTGATTCTTTCCTAAACCCAATGTATATATAGAAGGATATATAGCATTAATAAGAAAATTTAACAGAACAAAATAACATATCACTGGGATCAGACCGCTGACTGAGAACCAGATCAGTTCAAATCTGTTTTCAACTGATTCAACACTGACTCAACCAAATCAATTGAGAAGATTTGACTCAAAAGAATGTTTCATTCACAAATTAGACATGGCTACTTCTGTAATAAAAGCATTCATCAATATGGAAATAAGATCTGTTGTAGTTTTTCAGTGAATATTGTTTAATGAATATTGATCATTTTGTCCAACGAAGACTATGAAGCCTTTGAAATTGTGTGGACTTTTTATAATACTTTTATTGTGTTTTGTTATTTTAAAGCTTGACAGCCACAGTCTTTATTCACTTTTAGAATGACATGAGGTGTAAGTAAATGGTGACAGAATTTACATTTTTGGATGATGTATCCCTTTAAGGTTTACAGTGTGGAGAGAGTTTTTACTGTTTTTTATCTTGTGCAGATCTCAAGGCAGTACAGTTTTATGTAATCTTTCACTATGATAGTGAAAATTGTAATTGAATATGTTACCGGACACTAAAATGGTCACTAAAGCTATGTGACTGACACATTAAAGTGCCTCCTTTCACTTTCTGTCCCTCTTTCTTTCACTCTCTCATTTACAGTTCCCCTTAGCACAACTAAAGCTGAGGTTTCATAAATGTAACATCTTTTCTAAAAATAGTCACATTCAGGTTATTCTGTTCCTTCTGAAGTACACGACACCTCAAATGAGGAAATGGCATATCAAGCATGCGATTTAGTGTGGAAACAATGTATGGACTCTAGGTGAACCACATTAATCTTACTTGCATTCATATAAGAGCCTTAAATCCACCAAACACCAGTTTCCATGTGCTCGGTTTAAAACGTGCAAGCACACACGTGCGAGTTCAAGTCTTTGAAAGAGGAGCAAAATCAACACTAAACCCCAGGGGGGCTGTCCTGCGACTGTACTGTAAAGCAGGACTCATTAGTGGAAACGTATACATTTTTCTCAAAGTTTTATAGATCTCATGTTTGTACATTTTCTCTGTTCATTAGAAAAGTGCAGTGGCAATTGTCTCGGCATGGCACAATCACAACACTGTTTCACAAAAACACGCGCACATCACACCGTCTGCTTGAGCTGGGCTGCTGCCAGAGATAGAGAGAGAGAATGAGCGGTAGAACAAGGAAAAACATGGGGTGGATGGAGATAAGCCTGTGTTAGTGTAATTTGATTAGAGCAGACGATTAACTGTACTGTCAGCAGAATACTTGGGCTCTTCCCTCCATCTCTTCCCTCCATCTCTTCCCCTCTCTTTCTCTTTATCATCCCATTGCTTTGCCAATACATTATATACATTTCTTTATATAAAGTCAGTTTGTGAACTTCATGATCTCTCGAATTAACTGGAAAATACCAGTGCTTTAATGGTAGAATTATAATAGTGTTAAAAGCTTTAGTCTTGAAATGCTCTATCATTTTACTGTGGTGACAATCAGCACTTGTGTTTTTTCAGTCAGCTTCACACAAAAACACACACACACACCTGAACAACGTCAACATCTTCAGGATGACTAAGGCTACAGGCAGGTGAGGGTTAGAACTGAACTCTGCAGGACTGTGGCTCTCTAGGGCTGAACTTTCCTACCCTTGCCTTAGGGTGTACCTTTCATGTAAAAAAGAAAGCTTTAATATTAATCTTTTCATAAGTAATTCAAATGTAATTATCTAGTCTTCAGTAATTCAAAAGAAAATATCTCATTATTGAAATCTCTTGTCTTCCAGTCAGCCATTACTAACTCATCCATTGCCATGATTGATAGCATCATTTAATCTGTTCGTTCAGAAGCACCAATTATCCTCATTAGGTACCACACTCATAAATAAGAGCCACAGCACATCTTGTGGCTAAATGGACAGTTTATTTGTGCTCAACTAGTATTGCAATTTAATACATATCATATTCATTATATGTATATATAATGATATATATATACACACCCTCAGAAGAAAAGGTACAAAATCTGTCACTGGGGCGCTACCCTTTCAACGGGCAAACTTTTGTAGCTAAACAGTCCATATCCATATCGGTACCTTAAAGGTTCATATAAATACCTGAAGTGTACTTATTAGTACCTAAAAGTGTACCTGGTACAATTTGTAGTTTTTCAAAAGGTACCACACCAGTGACAGATTTTGTACCTTTTTTGTACCAGATTTTGTAGAGTGCATAATATACATATACATATACATATATATATATATATATAATTTCTGTTGCGATCTGTTATGTGTTCAGGGTGTATGTGTGTCTTTTTTTATCTGTGGTGTTTGTTCTTTGGTTATGTCTGAAAATGAGAAAGGGGTAAAAGAGAGAGAATGAAAAAGGGAAAGAAAGTGCATCTGATCAGATGAAACGAGTCCTTTTCAAAAGATTCCCCGTGGCTGTGACTCCATTACAGGAGCATGTGACAGAATATTTTATATCTTGACATCTCTGCTTCCGATTGAACTTGCATCATTGCCTACAAAGGGCCATGTGACGGCAGGGTGAGCGAAAGCTCTTTCTGCTCTACGTTTGCAAACACTGTAAATCTGTTTCATTGTCAGTTGAAAGATTATAGGATGCCAGGGAATTTGGCCAAATTGATTAAGCACCAAATCTACTGGAAAACAAGCACTAGAAAAAATACAAATAAAGGACAGATCAGCCATTCAGGTACTTCATACTAGAGGTCTACACGGAGGACCAGAGACCTGAGGACCCGGGTCCCGACCTGGGATCCGTAGGTTCAGGGTTATATTTTAAATGGTCTGCCGGGTCCCAATCTATTACTTCAGGTCCTAGGTCTGTTTGACATTGTGTGTAATAACCGAGTTGATCGGCCTCGGAGAACACCCAGCCGTTATCAGAGTCAGTCTGTGCTGTGCGTGTGTTGTAAAATTAGGATGAGAAAAGTGTGAGTCGGTAATTTAAAATAATGTGGGGGGGGGGGGGGTACACGATGCAATGACTTTACCTTTGACAACTGGCTTTTTATTTAGAAGGCGGGACTTATTCCGTCATAATGCGCGAGCTTTGCAGTTTCTCCAATTTTAATAATAATATTATGAATGAACCGTCTTGTTGTTATATCTAAATTTTTGGGCTCAGAGAGCACAGAGAGGATCGCAAATAAGTAAAGCAAACGTCAGCAGCCATGGCACTGGACGAGCAATCGCTATTATAATCCAAATGGGCTAACAGTCTAAATTATTCTGCAAGTTGACTCGAGATACAAAAAATGCAAAACTGCAAAGTCGCATTTGTCATCGTCAGCGTGACAACAAGTGGAGGAGGAATACACTAACATTTCACAGTGTTGAGATGAATTTGCATATACCTGCCTCATAAACACATCTAATATGTATGAAGTCATTAGCTGACAAAAACTCTGCTGAAAGCTGCTTTATTTTTGTCACTGGGTCTCAAAGACCTCTGCATGTGTACATCAGCACACGTACACAGGCCAGCTTCAGAAAGGTATATGGGAGAAAACCATTCATGTATGTCTCTACCCTTTTAGTCTGTCAGAGTCGGATTTACATTTCCTATCAATCGTTAAACTAGTGCCCCAAGTTAGTGGTTGCCATGGCAACAGAACAGGCATTCCAGCACCTGCTGCCAGCAACCCATGAAATCAGCATCTGCACTTCTGGTTTTGTTTCAAAAGAAGAGCCTTATTTTGCTCACAAGTTCTCTAGATTGTGGAATAAAGCCCTTGAGAATTATGCAAACGGTGCTCCAATTAAGTGTTTACACTATGATTTAAACTGTTACTATGAAACATCAGCGGACTTCAGAAATTCTGAAATGCACTTTAAGTTCACATAGCCTTGAATTACATTTTCATTAACTGTTGTTAAATGAGCATAAAACATGACTTATAGACTATTTTGTAATGCAACGTGACATGAGCTACAAGAACAGTTTGCCACTTGAACTGATACTTCATAGCTCAAAAGAAATGCCTGCGAGCTTAATTGCTTCATGTATTTAAATCAAATTAAAATTAAATGAAAATTACATTTATGCATTTAGCAGACGCTTTTATCAAAAGCAACTTACAGTGCATTCAGGCTATCAATTTTTTACCTATCATGTGTTCCCGGGGAATCGAACCCCCAACCGCTTGATGGCACAGTGCTCTACCAATTGAGCTACAGGAACACTTTGTATTTACATTTAAAAAAAAATTATTTATGTGTAATTATGTGATATTATTTCCTTGCAGATAATCTGTACGTCATAATTATAGAAATAATATGATTCCACAGAAATCAAACTGACCCCTCAACATTTTTCCAGTCTGGATATTGCGAATTATTAAAATTCCATACTACTGTGTCTAAATATTTGATAACACTTTATAAATAAGGTCCCTTTAGTTAATGGGAAATAAATTAACATTATATAACAATAATACTGTATAGTTTATTTAAAGTGAATCGCAACATTGATTATACGGTACAGTATGAAAAATGGATATTCATTTTAACATTTGCTAATGATTACATTTAAATGATCAGTGTTTTTAAAGACTTACTATGTGAAGTTGAATGATGGTGAAAGTCATTTAAATGAACATATACAAGAAATTAGCATGTACAATGAATGATCCAAATCAATCTAGACTATCCTTTCTTGTGACGAAATGGCCTCATACTACTTTAAAAAGTTTTAGGTATTTAATTTCAATTGTTCTGCCAATCTCACACACAAATAATTCTAGATCCCAACTCTGAACCTAGAAATGTTCTGTACTGTATGATTGTTTGCCCAGAAACAAATGTATGTTTACTCAGAAAATAAGCCTCTTATGAGGGAGTTCCACCATATAAATAACAGCGTGTTGGCAGCTGGTCATGTTTAATAGCACATATAATGGAACTGACTCATTTTCCTGTGAGTGGTGAATCACAGCTCAATGGCAGTGTGATCTGCGAGAGTCCCGCCATGGATGACCCCGCAGGCATCATCTCTAGAGTCAACGCTCCATTATGTCTTTGTAACTAATCACTGATCACTAACAGATCCAAATGAAAGGTAGCTGCCTAAGTCACAAATTAATCAAAACACAATCGAGGGGGTAATGTGATCAGAAATGGGGGGCAACATGCTTTTTGACCTGTAGCTAAAAACTTTTTCTATATTAGCCCGTTTCAAAAAAAGTTTCAAATGTTGTCAAGCAGATTTTGCACCCAAATGTCACAGAAAAAAAAGCATGCTTACATTTGCAAGGAATAAACATGCATGCAAATAATCAAAAAATGTAGAAAGTTCTGTCAGCTGGCCTAAAACACTGTTATTGCAGAGGCCTGAACTTGCTTGCTGACTTAGTTGTACAGTTTTTTTCACTCTAGTGTGGAAATAAATAAAGCTTTTCAACTCACATCCAATCATCATCATGGCCACGGCGAAGATCTTCTCCCCATCTGTGGTGGGAGCAATGTTTCCAAAGCCAATACTGGTCAGGCTGGTCATGGTGAAGTACAGAGACGTAATGTAGACAGAATCTTTTGTAGGTCCCCCTTCCCATCTTCCTGTCCCGCTGGCGTTGAAGCGATAGGGTGACCCGATGGTCTCACCCAGCATATAAAGCCAGCTGTCCGTACGTATTGTGTTATGATCCTCATCAATCACCTCATAGTCTCCAATACTGTACCAGATGCAGGCCAGCCAATGGGCCGCCAGCCCAAACACACAAACTAGCAGAACCAAAACAGCCGCACCGTATTCAATGTAGTGATCTAGTTTGCGAGCCACCCGGCCCAGACGCAACAACCGAACCACCTTCAGCGAACTAAACAAGCTACTGATACCCTGAAGGAGAGACAGAGAGATAGAGAGAGTTATACATACAGCATAATCATTCAAACGTGTGTTGATATGATTTTGTCCATCCATCCATCAAATATAAACATTATAGCCCGAAGTAATTCTACAAACACTTTTATTTGAGTCTTAACAAAGTGCATCGTCTGTCTTAGCACAGATTCTCTGCATTTATAAATATGCACAGGTGTCTGCCAAGCCAGCCGTCTGAAATCAACAATACAGAGAGCTGCAACAGCACCTGAGCAGCCAGAAAATAGAACTCCTCAGATCTGAACAAACATGCCGGAATAGATTTAAAAATAACCTAAGTGGACAATCTTAAACGTGTACTTCTGTGTTGTCAAAGCATGGCTTTTCTCTATTTTCTTTCCCCTATTATTTATTGTCACCAGAGTTACTGCAATCATTATTCTGAGAAACAGAACAGGAGATGAGCCACCACTAGTTGTACTGATGACTGAATTTTGAAATGTGGTTGAATTATTCCTTTATATATTATATATTCTTTACTGGGTGAACTATGAGTGCATGTTCATAAATAAAACCGCTTTCTTGAGTGCACTGCACGCCAATCAAACATACTATACACAAGAACATCAATACACATTACACTAGAGACTTGCTTTAGGAGAATGGCCACAACAATAATATTAAATATGTATAATATCGGTTTTAAATATTCAAGCCAAAATAAATGTATAGTATTTGTGCTGCTGCTTTGTGATATTACAGTAATTCCAGTCAGTGTGCATGAAATCTTTATTAAAGGGATAGTTATTACAAAAATGAAAATTCTGTCAATATTTACTCACCCTCATGTCATCCCAAACCTGTATGCTGTTGTTTACTTTAGAGTTTACATGCATTATTATTTTAAGTTCAGAAATTACCAAAAACCATTTGACTTCAGATGACCTGTAATAAATAATATGGACTACTTTTATGGTGCTTTTTGGTCTATGTCATGCTTAACAGATGATTTCACCATTAAGTATGTATAAAACGGAGTGGCGGGAAAAGAAAAATTATATTTGTGTTCCACTGACAGCAAGAGATTGCAAATAGGGTTGGAACAACAAGAGAGTGAGTAAATATCTTTATTTCCTTTTTTCTTTTTTCTTTTATTTGTTTATATCTGAGTGAAATATTCCTTTAAACATCCTTACAAACCAATCAACATATCCATTGAGTTACAAACACTGTCACACACACACACACAGACGATAGTTTAATACACACCAAACAAATGACAAAAATTCATAAAAAGATTGGGTAGAATGATTTGATTAGAAACATGATATAATAAACCAAGGTGTAATACTGTTTTGGTTTACATCAATGTCTTATTGATGCCCTGAGGCACAGTATATATCAAATACCGAGTTTTGAGATGAAAGGCCTACTTGAGTGACAGCTCGATGATTCCAGTTCTTCATTGGCCCACAACAAACACAGGCAGTGCAAGGGACATGCAAAAAGAAAGAGGGATGAGGAGGAAAAAACAAAAGAGAATGACAATGGTCAACAGAAGAATATGTGAACAGTTACTGCAAACAAAAGCATGGCGCTTTGAATCAAGAGTGAAAAAGCAGAGCCTGGACTGTTAGTGAGATCACAAGCATCGCAGACATTAATAATCAAGCTTCCCCTGCAAAGGCAATGCGAAACAATGACAGATGTCTCTGTGAAATCAGACAAGGGTTATGCAACGTAAGATAATTATGCAAACGAAAGTTTTGAAATGAAACACCTGAGGAGGATTTTGATTATTACAAACCACACAGCTCTCCCTGTGGGCCATAACAATATGCACCTGTTCCAGCTAACGGAACAGAGCAATGTGTGTGTTCATGTAAGCCTGGTCCTTGTGTTTGTCCTTTGAGAGAAAGAAATAGTGCTTGCATTTCAATTTGCATTATCTTATTCTAAAAGTATATCCTGTGCGTCATTTGCCAATGGAAATGGACAATGGACAGTATGTAATACGATAAAATGATAAGATAATATGCCATAGTGTTTTTGGCATAGTTTGAGACATTGTTAACTTAAAGGTACAGGTTGTAGGACCTGCCACTAGAGGGCACACTACCAAAACAATAACAATCGTGTGGTTTGATGACGCTAAGAAGGAGCGTGGAATGATGGGATTTGTTGTGTTTTACCCAACCGCTGACGGCCATCAATTAGACGAAAAGATAAATCATGGATTTAACACGAGTTTAATGATTTACGTGAGTAGATTACATACAAAGTCAATGCAAAGATGTGATCAGACTATGGATCAGACACGTCCTTGCGTGGGTCTAGAGATGTGATCCCCCGTGTTTGGCGTGTATGCCCCATAGTGCTAATCTTGTTGATCGTTATAATACAATACGTTTTCTGTAAAGATACGAATCAAAACAACTCACCTGTCGAGTACACACATTGAGATCGGCATCTCTTTCTAGTTGAAGTTTGTCATGAAGCTACTTCCGCATTTGTCCACAACACTGTTGTTGTGTGGTTTCTACGTCAGTAAAGGCGGTAACAAAGGGTAACTAACGTCATTGACAGGCGACTGCACTGCCCCGTGTCACCGTTTAGAATGGGAATTTTCTCATAATTTACAAGTAGTTGAAAACATTAGAGATATTGTTAGTAATCAGCTGGACAGAATAAATAACACTAGTCTAGTGGTTTTTGGGATATTTTACTGCTAATATTTTACAAATTGTACCTTTAAACATAGATGCACACTTCCCATCCAAGCAATTTCAGCATACAATGATCTGGAAAGCACTAATGCTGCCTTTAGGATATGTTGAAATAATGATGTATTTATGAACAATCATTAATGGCACCACAATATCATAATAACCCATGAGAAGCTGTGGATTTTCTTAAAGCGTTGGTGGCATGTTAATTAAAGAATTATGCTCAATTAATTTTGTTCATAATAAGATTGTGATAATGACTATTCTGCTCATTGAGGCATTTTATGAGGTGATAGACTTGTTTGGCAAAACTACATTTCCCATCATTCCCTATGGCAGCACAAAAACACAAAATACATGAACTATCATTTAAAAGTTTAGGGTCAGTTACATTTATTTATTTAGAAAGAAAGAAATTCATAGTTTGTATTCAGTAAAGATGCATAAAATTGATCAACAGTGAGGGTAAGGATATTTTATATTGTTACAAAATAATATATTTCAATTAAATTCTGTTCTTTTATACTTTCTATTCATCTAAGAATCCTGAAAAAAAATGTATCATGGTTTGTACAAAAGTATTAAGCAACTGTTTTTAACATTGACAATAATAAGAAATGTTTCTTAAGCATATTAGAATGATTTCTGAATTATCATGTGACACTGAAGACTGTAATAATGACTACTGAAAATTCAGCTTTGCCATCTCAGAAATAAATGACATTTCAAAAATATATTAAAACAGAACTCCGTTTTTTGTATTTATTTCACATATTACTGTTTTAAAGGTATTTTAATCAAATAAATACAGCCTTAGTGAGCATAGAGCCTTCTTTCAATAACATGACAAATCAACCCCAAAGCCTTGATCAATAGTGTTGATCAGTTATAATCAAATGTAAATTTTTGCATTTCATTTTCTTAAGCTAATGCAAAACATCCTCTTTTTGTCTTTATCAGGAAATGAAAACTATAAAAAAGTTCAACTGATACAAAATTGTCCAATGCTCCTTTTTTATTCTAACCACCCAAATGTTGTATTTGCCTTTTTTTTATGCTTTCTTGCTGTAAAGTAACAAACGTCTTGTTAAGGTTCACCTTAATCTAGTGTGTGTCCTGCACGCTTTCAAATACAACTCAAGAAAGCAAATACCAGACAGCGAGCATTATTCTCAATCAGAAGGTTGTCACCTCAAGATCTAATTCGCCTTGTGTTGCATAATCTCTAAAGGATGCTGTTATTTGTGTTGGTGCTCTGCTCTTTGGGCTGGTTCTGCTGAGCCCAAAGTCCGGCAGTGTGCACAGACTGATCTGATGAGCTTGATGTAGCTGATCACGGTAAACTGCCGCTGACAGCCCCTCTGGAAAGCCATATGCCCAGGGGCAAGATGAAAGCTCGGATCCTGCATATGTGCAAGTGTTTTTGTGCACAGCACAAGGGAAGTGGGGAGGAAGAATGTCTGAGTGGATGAATGTGCTGATATCATATTCATTTGTAACTTGACTTACAGTGTGCAAGTGTGTGTGTGTTTCACAGGGAATCACAGCAAATATATATATATATATATATATATATATATATATATATATATATATATATATATATATATATATATATATATATATAACCTATTTAAATTGTTAAATTGTTAAATTATTTACTCAACCTCATATTGTTCCAAAAATCTATGACTTTCTTTTCAGATTTAAAAACATATTTCACCTGGTTTTATCCAAAAAATTTAAGTCAGTGTGGTTCAAAACAACACGAAAGCAACAAAAGCAACAGATATGTGCTGTATTTTATTTATCATCAGCTAATTTTAAATTCAAAGACCGCAAGTGTAGAGAGCGCGGCTGGTAAACACTGGTAAGAAAAGTTAGTCTCACTACTTTTAGTGTAGATGATTGTTTGTTAATCGTCTGCTACCTTTCAGTTCCATTTGCAGCTGTTAGCGATGCTAAAAATGCATCTCAAACAGTTAGAATATCATGGAAAAGGTCTTTATGTTTGTAATTTAATTCAAAAAAGCAAACTTTCTTATATTCTAGGTTCATTGCACACAATATTAAAATTTTAATTCTTAGGAAGCTTAGGAAAATAAAAAATTCAGTTTCTCAAAAAAAGTTAATATTCAATTTTGAGCTTGATTAGTTTGATTAATTTTGAGTATAAATACTGGGTACCTCTTGGGCTAGTTTAGAACATGAAACCACAATTATGGGAAAGACTACTGACTTGACAGTTGTCCAAAAGACAATCATCAACATTCCTTAAGCAACAGAAGGTAATTCCTGAAAGGACTGGCTGTTCACAGAGTGCTGTATCAAAATATATTCATAGAAAGTTGACTGGAATGAAAAAGTGTGGTAAAAAAAGGTGCACAAGCAACAGGAATGACCACAGCCTTGGGTTTGTCAGAAAAAGCTGATCCAAGGTCAAGGTCAAGGTATCTTTATTTCATACTGGTAGGTAAATTTGTTTTGCAGATAAAAGAAGAATTCGGTCATCCAAAATAAAACATAGAAAACATAAAACAGACATAAAACAGGCTGCACCATGACACATACAGTACACATCCTCTATCCAAATTAACTATCAAATACTAAAACATCCATCTTACTATCTTACACATATTATTTGAAATTTCAATTGCCACTGGAACAAAAGTATTTCTCTACCGTCTAATCGTCCATCTCAAGGCCACAAACAGACGACCAGAGGGAAGTAACTGAAAGTCATTTCTTAAGGGATGCCACCGATCATTCAAGACAACACTTGTTGCCTTGATACAGCTTGATATAGCTTACAGCTGATTTGTTGATCCATTGATTTACTCCAATTATCCTACTCGCCCATTTAACAATTTGGTTTAAGGAGTTCTTATTCTTCACTGACTGGCTTCCACACGGCAAAATATATATATATATATATATATATATATATATATATATATAAATGCCTACATGTCATAATGGATAGTCATCACATGTATCAGAATTAGTCTATCTATTTGCTCGCACACGAGCAGCTCTGTTTCATCTTGGAGACGCGTTCTGTCTTTGCACATGCCAAATTCCACCATGTAAATAGCAAATCCGTCATGGCACGAGCGTAACTGGCTCTTAAAGAGAATGGAAGATGAGAATCTGATTGGTTTATTGCACGTAACACCCAAAAAACACCCATTACTCATTAAGAGAATATGGAAAACCCGTTTAGACCATGCGCCCGGGCGCGCCAACCGATTCTCCATCATTAAAATAGCAAAAGTGGATCTGGACATGCCCTGAGTGCACCTGCGCCGTGCGCTTTACACTTTGCGTTTAGATCGATAAAATAGGGCCCTATGACTGTGCCAAGATATTTATAACTCTCTGCACGATCCACAAACTGTTCTTTGATAGTAGTAGTGACGTGATCAACAGTGTGTGTTCTAAAATCAATGATCATGTCTTTTGTTTTAGTAATATTAAACTTTAGATAAGAATCATCACACCAGGTCACAAAATCATCCACAACTGGACCGTGACCAGACTTTTCCCCCGTAGCAGGCTCACTATCACTGTGTCATCAGCAAACTTAATAAATATCCTGTTTTCATGTAAGCTTAGATACATATTGTTGTGCAAAATATATAGTAATGGTGAAATAACACAGCCTTGAGGGGATCCTGTGGATAAACATAATACATCTGAAAAGTTACCATTCACTTTTTTTTACCCACTGCATTCTGTTAGTTAAAAAGTCCAGTATCCATCCCACTAAGTTGTGGTTCAACTTGTAATACTCTAGCAATCTTCTGGCTAGAATATGAGTTTTACTCAATATCTCAGACTTCACCAATTTCTCAAATGATTTCATTACTAAGGAGGTGAGGGCAACTGGTCTCAGATCATTTAACACTTTAGGGTTATTGCATTTGGGAACAGGAGTAATAGTAGACTTTCCACAGGCTAGGTACCTTCTGTTCTCGTAGTGACCAATTAAAAATATCAGAAAATATTGAAGGTAATTGCTTTTGACAGTGCTTTAATATTCTCCCACATATGTAATCTGGAACAGGACTCTTATTCATTTTAGTGGAGAGAAAGATTTCCTGCACTACTGCCTGTTCTAAGACTATGTGGTAATCATCCTTACACAGGCATCGCAATTCTTCTACTTCATCTTTAAAATCAAAACTTTCAAATCTTGAATAAAACCTATTAAGAGCATTTGAAAGGAGATCATTTGATCAAAAACCATCAATACACAAAGTGCTCTTTTTCACATTATGCTGTAATCACAAAATTTTCTTCATACCACACCAGGCTGAGCCTAAATTATTGTCTGCCAAATTATTTTCTAACTTAACTTTGTATAATTGATTAGCTTTAAGGATCTCCATTCTAACCTCCTTCCTCGCTATTGCCCTCTCTAAACCTTGCCCCTGCTTGTAGGCTAGCTTTTTGTTCTGCAAACTTGTTTTGACTGATTTTGACATCAATGGTTTAGTATTTGGGAAAACCTTAAATTTATATGCAAGCACAATCATAACATCACAAAAAGTTATATAGGAACATACAACATAAGTCAGTTGGTCAATATGTTCACAAGAGTCTTTGAACACCTCCCAATCCGTACAATCGAAGCACCCTTGCAGACGGGCGATAAAGTCTTCAGACCACATTATGACTTCTCTCATCTGAGGTTTGTCTCTCTTGAATAAGGGTCTATATATAGGAAGAAGCTGCACACAATTGTGGTCAGCGGATCTTAGTGCTGACAATGGTACAGACTTATATGCCCCCTTTATATTCCCATAACAGAGATCCAGCATGTTATTTTGACTTCTTGGGCATGTGATGTATTGATAGAACTTTGGCGAGGTCTTTTTAAGTGACACATGATTAAAATCTCCCAAAAATAAAATTTGCCACCTCTGGTGAAATATTCTGAAGTCCTTGAACAACATCAGATAGAGTGTTCGATGCAATGACATCGTTAGCTTTAGGATGAATGTACACAACGGTTATAAAAAATTTAGGAAATTCCCAAATAAAATGGATGAAGGGAAACTGACAATAATTCAGTGTCGGGTGTACAGATTTTCTCCCGAATAGTCACCGCAGTACAATAGCGCTTGTTGAAATAGAGGCACAAACCCCCACCGCGAGATTTACCTGTGATTTCTGCACTCCTGTCCAAGCAAAATGCAATGCCAAAACTATCAATACACAGGCCATTATCCAAGACCTCCTCGGTTAGCCAGGATTCTGTGAGTGCTATGACACAACTGTTTCTGTATTCCTGAAGAAAACGAACATTTCCATGAATTCAAGAACTTGGTAAGCTTCACAAGGAGTGGACTGAAGCTGGAGTCAGCACATCAAGAGTCACCACACTCAGACGTCTTCAGGAAAAGGGCTACAGTTGTCACATTCCTAGAACCAAGCCACTCCTGAACCAGAAAATACAGAAGCATTTCACATCGTTCTTCACAAAAGAACTGGACTGTTGCTCAGTGGTGCACAGTCCTCTTTTCAGATGAAAGTAAATTTAGCATTTCATTTGGAAATCAAGGTCTGGAGTCTGGAGGAGGACTGGAGAGGCACAGAATCCAAAGTCCAGTGTGAAGTTTCTGAAGTCAGAGATGATTTGGGTCGCGTGACCTCTGCTGATGTTGCTCCATTGTATTTTATCAAGTCCAAAGTCAATGCAGCCATCTACCAGGAGATTTTGGAGCAATTTATGCTTCCATCTGCTGACAAGCTTTATGGAGATGCTGATTTCCTTTTCCAGTAGGACTTATACACCTGCCCACATTGCCAAAACCACTTCCAAGTGGTTTGATGACCATGATATTACTGTGCTTGATTGGCCAGTCAACTCACCTGACCTGAACCTCACAGAGAATCTATTGAGAAAAAGAAAAGAAGTAACATCTGACAAACAATACAGAGGAGCTGAAGGCCACTATCAAAGCAACCTGGGCTTCAATAACGCCTCAGCAGTGCCACAGGCTGATCACATCCATGCCAGGACACACTGAAGCAGTAATTCGTGCAAAAGGAGCCCCAACCAAGTATTGAGTGCATAATTAAACCTGCTTTGGAGATCTTGAACATTTCTGTTTTGTAAATCTTTTTTTGATTGATCTTTGAGAAAATATTCACATTTTTTGAGATACTGATTTTTTTTTCTTCTAAGCTGTAAGTCATAACCATCAGAATTAAAACAAACAACTCTTGAAATATTTCAGTTTGTGTGCAATGAATCTAGAATATAAGAAAGTTTGCTTTTTTAAATGAAATAAAAAAAATAAAGATATTTTCCATGGTATTCAAATTTTTTTAGATTCACCTGTATATATGATCTATACATGTCATATAGCCTATAACACACACTCACACATTTATTTATTTATTTTAACATTTTGGGAGGAATAAAACATACTGTATGTGGTTTCAACAACCTGATGCATTTACACTTGTCCAGTTTCGTCTGGAAAGCAGACCACCTTCTGAAGTGGTTTGACACTTTGAAACGAAAACGCCTTTTTAAAATGTTGAACCAATTTTAATTTTCAGGTGAACTATCCCTTGAAGTACAATTAATAGTTAAATGCTGTGGAATGCAGGTGTGGAGTGTGACGGCAGTTAACATTGGGGGGGAGATTGTGGTTATCCTCTGTGCAGTGACGGAAATTGATTGTGAGTTCAATTAAATGCAGACGGACAGCTCAGTTTAAATCGTTATACGGTCAGCGATTGATCCAGACCAAAAGCATCATCCAGTACACCAACTCCAACCTCACCAGCACAGAGAATCACGCACCATCGATTCAGTCAGTTCCCAACTTTACTATACTATCACCCATATCCAGCAAGCAAAAGAGACGGACACACAGAGAATTAAAGTGAGGTGCACAAATAAAGATCTAACTTCAACTCAAAAGCACTCAAATGCTTTAAATAAAAAATCTAAGTGTAAATATGATAGCATGGAAATGAACTCTTAACCCGAGATCAATGAAAGGGTTTGTGTGCTTCACTCTCACACCCCCCGATCAATATTAATTAGCACCAAAGATTTGCTCCATTACAAGCTCAAATACTATCCCTCACACAAAGTACTCAGACAAATTATCAGTTTGATGTTTCAGGGCTCTTATACTGCCACTTGTAAAAATACACACAGGTTTAATAGCCATTCTCTACAGGTGTTTTGAGGTAAATATAGAACAATCAAGTCTCATCACAAAGAGTGCCTACTATATGTATAAATACTATTGGATTTAGCTTTATTTATTTTTTTCCTGTCTTTCCCCTTGGTGCAATTAAAATAATATCTAAAGATAGTTACGAGCAGACCCTAAATATAGATCTCCACTAGACTAGTGAGTTGTAACATTAATGCTAGCTAGGTTTCTCTGTAATGAGAGCCAGCAAAGCAGTTTTTCTGTTTTTAATTGCATCATTCATGTCTATTACCAGGCCCACATCGGACAAAAATGTTTTCCACTTCACCTGTCCTTAAAGGGGGGGTGAAATGCTCGTTTTCACTCAATATCCTGTTAATCTTGAGTACCTATAGAGTAGTACTGCATCCTTCATAACTCCAAAAAGTCTTTAGTTTTATTATATTCATAAGAGAAAGATAGTCTGTACCGATTTTTCCCGGAAAAACACGACCGGCGGGAGGCGTGACGTGTGGGCGGAGCTAAAGAATCACGAGCGCGAGTAAGCTTTTGCATTGAGAGCGTTTGGAAGCTGTGAAATTACCGTGAGGGAAAAAAAAACATCATCCAAAACAAACCATGGCTAACAGTCAGATTCAGCCATTTATTTATTATCCAGAATCAGATCCCGAGGCTGAAACTGAACGAGAGCAGCAGCAGCAACGACTCGCTCCGAGCGGGGCTCGAACCCGGGTCTCCGGCATGGGAGGGGACGCACTAACAAGAAGGCAGAGATATTTTAAGCAGTTTTACTCACCGCATGCGGTTCCAACACACGATCGTGACCCTTTTTCGTTGGGACTGCATCATCCTTAAGAAATAAACGATACGCAAATCCGGCGTCAAACTGGGCCTTGTTTGTAAAACAAGCATTTTAGAAATGCAGGGAACAAACACAAACACTTGCACAACTCTGTTGATGCTCTTTAACAATAAACTCCGTCCACTGGTCCCTTAATGCTGTTTCTCTTTTGGTAATCTGTGCAGGGTTGTCTTGCCCTGGCAACCAAAAACACACTCCTTTTGTGACATTTCGCGACGCTCTCGCTCTGATCAGTGATTGTCTGTGCTCAGCCTCTCAGTGCTCTGCTATACGGGAGCGTGCGCTCTTCCGGCAGAAGTGCCCTCAGGACCCTTATAAGGAAATTCCGCTCCATCTAACGTCACACAGAGCCATACTCGAAAAAAACTTTCCGAAACTTGTGACAAACCGGAAGGAGTATTTTTTTATTTTTGGAACAGAAATACTCCTTCAAACGTACAACTTAATTTTTTTTAACTTTGTCCATGTTTAGCATGGGAATCCAACTCTTTAACAGTGTAAAAAACTCAGTATGCATGAAATAGCATTTCACCCCCCCTTTAACATGTTTTTGATTGTAAAATATTTTGTCTGTTCTGATAATGCATTCATGTCCCCATGCTAGGTGATGCTAATATCCAGGTTGCAACTGCACTGTAATGCTATTATACTATGTGGTACTATAGAGTAACAAAATAACACATTTCACCTTGGCTATATTTGTAATATCTAAAAAATTATCTTTGTTCCCTTGCAAACTCCTTAACTTGGCACATCTTACAGAAAGTATATATTCCTCTCTCTGAAATTATTGTAGTCTGCTGCTTTATTTTAACACTTCCTATTTATACTAATTTTCTTACTTTAAACATTGTAATAAACTTCAGCAAACTGGAAAACCAGAATAAAAACAATGCCATAACACACATTTTCGATCTGATAATAGATTATGAATCGTTTTTCATGTGTGTGTGTGTGTGTGTGTGTGTGTGTGTGTAAATAAACTTGATTGTACTTGCCTCATCCACGTTCTCAAAGGCGTTGATGACATCATAAGGCAGACAGGACAACAGGTCAATCACAAACCAGGTTTTCAAGTAATTCATGCGAATCAGTTTCGGGTCTGATATCACTTCCCCGGCTGGGCCCACGAATGTGGTGTGGAAATTCAGTACAATGTCTACCAAAAAGATCACATCCACAATGCTGTCCACAACCAGCCAGGTGATGTTGTTCTGCTTGGTTTTGAAAGAGACATTGTAGGGGACCATGATGGCGGTGTAGAAGGTGAGAATGAGGATGACCCAGTCCCAGGTGGTCTTAAAGGCACAGTAGTGCAGGATGATGTGAGGAGGGGTCTTGGGCGTCTCTTGTTTGTACTGGGGCAGGATTTCTGAGCCCAGCTGGAGAACCTGTGTGAGAGAGAGAGAGAGAGAGAGAGAGAGAGAGACAGAGAGAGAGAAGCAGGGGATGGCTGTTTATCTGAGTGGAGAGGAAGAGCAATGACCCGTCTCGGCTTACAGGAGACTCACCTCAAAGAAAAATCCCATCCTGTTAAACATCTCATCTTGTCTGTTTAACAGACATAGACGAAGCCTTGTCACTGACTACAATAGATTTTTAATAGACATTTTTGATAAACCATCCTAGAATAAATGTATATTACCATTACATATGAATGAAGAATGAATGGACACATACACTGCAAAAAATTAATAGATAGATAGATAGATAGATAGATAGATAGATAGATAGATAGATAGATAGATAGATAGATAGATAGATAGATAGATAGATAGATAGATAGATAGATAGATAGAAAGATAGATAGATAGATTACCTTGAGGAATTAGTTTCACAAAACTAAAAATACTTTCAATTAAATAAATAATGTGTTGAATAAAAATCTTAATTTATATGTATTTGTACTGTAAAATTTAGGTCCAGATACCACAAAGAAAAATTCCCAAACACTTAAGTTTATGAATTTATTTTAAATAAATGTATATCAATATATGAACTTAATTCATATTAAATAATTTAAATACATGTTAAATTTATTTAATTTAACCATTTACATGTGACCATTATTATTATTATTATTATTATTATTTACATATAATTTATTAGTACATGACTCTGGAATACAGAACATTTTAAATAACTCTTATTTATTTATGTAGTCATCTGAAACACTGGACTGTACATTCTCCCTTTACATATTTATTGCAAATGATTAGCTGGAGCAGATTATATACAGTGTATGCAGTCAGTTTATGTTGTTCATATTATATTGTTATTTTTTGTCTACTGTCACCATGGATTAAATAACTAATACAGAACTAATGTAGCAGCTCCATTGCATGACAGCTTTTATGTGATATTGGTATAATTAGTTAGGCCTAAAATAGAATGAAACAAAATGTATCATTTGTTACAGATTAATTCATTATGGGGCACATTTGGCACCACTTTTAAATTTCTGGGTCTTTTCACATTTGGTGGCACTTTTGTCACAGTCCTGTTAATTCCTGACCTTGGTTGTAAAACTATTCAAAAACACCCCATATATCGTATTAATCTCCCTGCAGGAGGACTGGAAACATACAGTGTGAAGGGATAGCCTTCCTGGTGTTAGTTTGATCTTTGACACGGATGGAAGCAAACACTTGCTGATGCACACCAGAATCACTCACAGGCATGAAATGAAATGTATCAGACTGACTCACACACAGAGAGAGACGTACCTCAGCAAGGCGCGAGTGTTTATGTACATTCTCTCCTTTATGTACAGTGGGCTGCAGTTGTTGCAAGACCCCTCTACTGCTAGTCAGAGCCCTAGTCAGACGAGCAAACTTCCCCCATCCTGAACACAGAGATTAAACATTCACTCTTACTTGCACTGATATACAGTACACTAACATGTAATATATTAATAAAATACATCTGCATAAAATGTACCTTTGGAGGAGTCATCTTCAATTGGTTGTTTGAATGCTGTGATGTCACTAAATGTACACAGGAAGAGCACAACCTTCTCCTGTTCATTTCGTATAGGCGCTATTTTCACAAAAAACCAAACCGGCGTTCCTGAAAAAACAAAACCATGCACATTTGAACTTGCTGTAAATCTGTATTTAACATTGCCTGTTTTACTCATTAAGATATTAGCATAACAAATGTATGCACCGGGACTCCTGTGTTTCTGCTCCCAGTTCTTACAGCTCAGTTGTGTGTGTGTGTGTGTGTGTGTACAGTGCTCACTGTTTTTCTTGTACATCAAGATCTCAAATGAGTTCATTTCATAGTTCTCAAAAGTCAGCCGAACTTTCTCACATGTGTCCTTATCTGAGAGCTCTCCATACATGAAGCTGAGAAAGAAAAGAAATGTAAATCACAGTCAGATACAGACAGTTTTCAAGCAGTCTTTGAGAATTTCATTTGACTTTATTTTAAAGGTTGACAAAAAAAAAAAGAATTATGTCATCATTAACTCATGTTATTCTAAATCCATTGACTTTGAGTCCATTGAGTATATATTACATTTGAAAAATAAATATTTAGTAGCAGTTTAAATGTCTTTACTGTCACTTTTAATGTTTTAATGCATCCTTACTAGTATATATATATATATATATATATATATATATATATATATATATATATATATATATATATATATATAATTAAATTATTTTACACTCTTACGTCCCCACATTCAACTCTACATAGTCCATAGTGTAGTACAATATACTCTGCTGTATTATATTGCATATTGTAAGACAATATTTTACTGAACGTATACTGAGTTGTATTGTGGGCATACTTCATTACAAACAATATTATACTATATTGTATATTGTGCTGTCTAATGCGGTATTTAATACTATAAATGGTAAATTGCATGTCTACTGAATTCAAGCGCCTTTCTACAAGAACTTGCAATTCTCTCTCTGCCATCCTCTCTCTTAGAAAGAAAATATGATCAATATGATGAGAAATAAAAACCATCTCTGCATGAAGTCTGATACCTGCAAGTGCTGCTTTTCTGCATGACCTCAGCACGGTGGTAGCCGGACAGCTTACAAAAGCCATCATTACTGTAAACGATGGGCCAGTCTACGATCTGGGCATTTCCCAACACAAAGTTTGTGTCTGTGGAAAGAGCACAGGAGGGTATGGGGAGGAAACAGGTGAGAGGAACCAGGCACAAGGTCAATGGTAAGAAACCTAGAGGTCATCTCTGGTAATGGATGGGTGGACATTGTCACACCAGCTGAAAGCCACTGATCTGACATGTTTTTTAAAACACTGAGTATTTCAGCTTCTTAATTTATCAGCCGGTACCTGAGATGGTTATGCACAGTAGTGTTGCTTCAGCACATGAACCACCCTCAGATTATCCTACAACCCCATTCAAACTAAAAAAACAAGTTTATCTCTATGTTTCTTCTGAGATCTTCTTTTCCAGATACAGTTCCCTGCCTTATAGGGTTTTTTATTGTAAAGTTGAGCAAAAAGAAACATGGTAGTCCTGCAAAGTGGCTGAAACGGGTGGATTTTGAAATTCCTAGTTGCGCGGGTAGTAGCGTGGATGAAAAATATGTGCAATATTTGTATGTCTAAATTACCATTAAACATACGCAACAACGATATGACATTTGACCCATCATGTCACCACCACTGCGACAGTGCTGCGCAGCTTTTCCACAGCTGGATTTGTAATTCAAGAATGGAGAACGCAACTTAAACCTGGGACTATGGACGATATCCTTTTCCTGCACAGTAACCTTAAGGGAAAACAAAGTGCACTTTGGTTTCATTAGCACATCAATGACACTGTCGTGATGTTGAGAGAGGTGCGAGATAAAAAATAAAGCACTTTAATTGGAATGATTTTGGCGTGTGTGATTTATCGCGGGCGCGGATCAGGTAACGGGTCAAATATTAAAGGGTCTGGGCGGGTGCGGATTTAATTTTTATATTATCATGGGTGACGGGTCGGATCTGGTGCTGAACTTTGCAGGTACGGGCGGGCACTGGTCTCCAAAAATGGACCCGTGCAGGATTCTAATCCATATTGGATGAAGAATTGAAAAGATCTGGCTGCAAAAAGTTTGTTTAAATATAATTTACATGGTTTCTCTTAAATTACTGGAAGTCAGGGTTCATAGGTTTGTGTTTGCAAGTCTAGGAAATAATAATTGCTGAATTTGCCAAAGTTTGCTGGGTTGTAGTATCAAATCTTTTCAAAATATTCAACAATTTTGTTTGAGATACTTATAAGCTAGTAAATGAGAATTGCTTGATCACACCTGTGTATTCCACCTAAACTATCACTGTTACATCAGTTTTGAAGCAAAAATAAATAAATAAATAAATTCCCACCAAAACAAATTGTTGTGGTTGGTCATACACATGTTTCCCGTCCCTGTTTGGTTTTTGGACAGTATAAGCTTAAATTTTAAATTTTAAATAATGAAAGATTATGTTTTACATTACACTATGTTCAAAATTTGGGGTCATAAATTAAAAAGTTTAATCAGCAAGGACACATTCAATTGATCAGAAGTCACACAAAAAATATGGTACAAAATGTTACAAAACAAAATTAACTTTCTATTAAGAAGTTGTGACAGTATCCACAAAAGTATTAAGCACAACCATTTTTAGCATTGGTAATAATAGTAAAAGTTTATTGAGCACCAAATCAGCAAATTAGAATAATTTCTGAAGGATCATGTGATACTGAGATAATGGTTGCTAAAAATAAAAACACATATTACTGGTTTGACAGCATTTTAGATCAAATGCAGCTTTGGTGATCAAAATAGACTTCTTACAAAAACAGTTTAAAAATCTAACTGACCCCAAACTTTTGAACAGTAATGTACAAAATGGGGAAGTTGTGGCCTAATGGTTAGAGGGTTGGACTCCCAATCGAAGGGTTGTGGGTTCTAGTCTCGGGCCGGACGGAATTGTGGGTGGGGGGAGTGCATGAATAGCTCTCTCTCCACCTTCAATACCACGACTTAGGTGCCCTTGAGCAAGGCATCGAACCCCCAACTGCTCCCCGGGCGCCGCAGCATAAATGGCTGCCCACTGCTCCGGGTGTGTGCTCACAGTGTGTGTGTGTGTTCACTGCTCTGTGTGTGTGTATTTCGGATGGGTTAAATGCAGAGCACAAATTCTGAGTATGGGTCACCATACTTGGCTGAATGTCACTTCACTTTCACTTTCACTTACATAGTACCCAAAATTATTCTCTGACACCCATAAAACTGTGAGAGAGTAACTAAAACACACAACCCGATACCTTTAACATCTTCACAAAACTTTCAGGCACTCTGCTATGTCTCTTATAAATCTTTTCATTGTCCAAATGCACAACAGGTGTCTTTGCACACAGAGTCAGTTTGTGTTCTTCTGGAGAATCACAGCCATTTTTAGTTATACCTGAACTTTTAGTCCTGTGTGTGTCTTCCAAATGTCTGTGTTGAAAACTCTCTGTACCAGCGTCATCTGTAATAGGCTTCATCTCTGTAACCTTGCTTTAACCTTTCATCTGATGTCTGTCAATGTTAGTGTGTTAGTGGCTAGTGTGTTAAGCAGGCTATCAGGCTGATTAGCTGACAATAGTGATTTAACGGCTGCTGAGTAAGCCAGTAGCACTTTTAACAAAGTGTATCTCAAAGATTGAGCAAGCTCACGGTAACACTATACAACCTGTAATCTGATATAAAAGAATTAGAAACTAAAGTCTGTCACGAATGAGGTACAGTGAAGACCTTTCCAGTATTTAAAAGCAAGAAATTGCCTTTATATAAGCATTGTCCTCATGTAATATGTACATTGTAAACAGTATCATGACTTTTATCAGTCTCACAGCCTTTATTTGCATATTTACATACAGTAGGGTTCATAAAATTAAGGATTTTGTGTGATCAGTCACAGATTTGTTTTTTTGTTTACATAAAAATAGTATGAAAACTCATTTCACATTAATTTTTTTTAATTATAATTAATTATATTTTATTAATTATATTTCCTGTTAATATTCCTGTTTATTTCAAGGTTTACTTTTTTTTTCAAGATTTATAATCCCAGACTTCTGACCACCACTGTATGCTCTTTAAATTCAGATTTTTTTTTCTTTTTTTTTCATAATAAAATATCTCCTTTACCTCATTCAGACATAACATAAATTGCAAAATCTTTCACTTTGATTGCACACATGATGGAAACACAGACAGACATTTAATCTTTCTATGGCTAATGAGATGAGCAAATGTGGAAGGACAGCATCAGAATCAGAAGTGAAGGAAAACTCAGATCTATGATATCAATTGATTTAAGAGCATGGTGGTGGATTTGCCACAAAGCACAGTTCTCCTCTACTGAGCATAAACACGGGAAGTTCACTCCACACACTGAAACAAACACACACACACATGTGGACTCACACGCACCACAATGGAGGAAAAACGTTCCATGCCAACATTTGTTATTTTACAGCAAGTGCTGTCAGCGCTGAATGAGGCAACATCTGCATAATTTTCACCATAACTAAGCAGCTTTGAAATATCAACAGCACTGTTAAACCACTTTAACACTAAACCACAAAAGAGTTTAATAAAGCTTTACATATAAATTCAGACTATTAAATTAAATGAACAAAAATTGTTATAGAACATTATTAAATGTCGAAAGGGAACTAGAAAGGGAGGGGGGAGGGAAGGAAAGAGAAAGCAAAAGATAGAGAAAGAGAGATAATGGAGGGATGGAATAGGTTAAAGCACAAGCGTTCTGCTCGGTGAAGGTTTATACCTGTGTGTCTATGTGATAATGTCCAAACTGGAAGTTAAAGAAAACAGAAATAGAGTTAAAATAATACACAAACACCATAGAGGAAGAGGAATTCATCCTCCTGTTCTTCTCCAAGACGGCTAGTGACCCTACATGACCAAGCAGGTCATACAGACATCAATGTTTTCAAAGGTTAATAGAAGTCCTAATGAAAACGTACATCTTTTTGATATTTTTAAAGCTGAGAGATCTCTCTACTAGGGTTCAATGCTCAAAAAGATAGACAGAGGTGGTTTCAAGTAGACATCTGGTGTTCGATTAGTTTAAAATGGCCATATGCATGCAGCAAAACTGCATGAATAAGAAAAGCAGGACTAATGGATAAACATCAATAAAAGGGATCTTGGATTCTATTTTAAGGACCTTACAGAGGGTGCAAGAACACAGTCTGATCTCACAGATAGTGCTGGTGAAGATCCTCAGCCACTTTTCAACCTTTCAGCACTCTTAAATATTAATTGCTATGAAATATTAATTTAACCTAAAGTTGTTCTCTATCCCACAATGCATGCTGATGGAAGGATGTATGAGAACAACTTAAATGGTGAAAGAGCAGCAGTTGCTGTCACACAGCGAATACAGAATAGTTCCTGCAGCCCATATAAGTATTTTTTTCAGAATTATTATAATACAACAATACATTTATAAAATCTAGAAAATAATTGCATTGATAAAACGTAAATTCAAGTAAGAAAAAAAACAAATAAATTATCTACTATAAAACATTCACTAGAATGCACCTGCATGGGGTTTACCAGACACCTTTAACTAGTTTGTGTAGTTGTTGAAGTATATAGTCAAAAAAATGCTGTCTTTCTGTAAATGTTTCCTCTAAGTTAAGTCTCTTGCGTACCTAAAGTTTTTTCTTTCTTTTCTTTATCTGCGACACTACCGCTGATATCTACTCGTTTTTAAGTGCGCTGCTTTGGATGTGGCGGTGCGTCTTACCGTTAGACCTTCGGACAATATTTTCCAGAAAAGTGTTTTGTGGGGCCACTAGTCCTCTGCGTCCCCCGGCCATCACGGCGGGTCCTGCGCTCCTATGAGAGGCCGGCCGTCAGCATAAAGTCCCCGCACACGTCTCCGGTGTGTCTGTCGTCCACATGCCGCTGCCGCATCCAGTGATGTGTGGACCCGGGGCTCTCCTCACGCTCTCATCTCTCCTCCACCCCATTGAGCCTCCGCCATCGGCTTAAACTGGCGACACAGCGCCATCTATTGGCGTGTGAGGCAGCAGGTGTTCCGAGGTGAATCAATGGATGGCGCTGAATCGTCACAGTAGACGTTTGCAGTGCTACTAACACTAAGTGCTACTAAAGTCTACTAATTCCAGTCTTTTATCGTCATCTACTGGTGGATGTGTATTATTTCTCCTTTCGTCTTCGTAATCTACTGTAGGAAGAGATTGTCCACGTCCAAAAATAGTTCATTTAAGAATTTTATTTAATGAGATGTAATGTCTCCATTTTCATTTTTTATTATAAGTGCATTTTTTCCCCTGTCATTATGGGGAGTCTCTCAGTCATAAAAGCAGAATGGTACCTGTACCTACTCTATAAATTAATTGTTCCTAACTCTCTCTTGTTTGTCCCAACTGGTGGATTTTTGGAAGATGAGTAGGCCAGACTTCAAATTCAAACCCATGTTGTACAAGAACCCAATTTGCTGCTGATTTGGATGACAACCACAACATTTTCAAACAACACTTGACAGAGTTAACTCTTTGGAGATTTGCGTTTTATGATATTTATTGTTTTCATGATAGATTTTCCTGTTATGGGACCGAACTTAAATAAACTGATACTCCTTTGAAATGTAATACAATTTCAATTACATTTTAAAAGTAAAAAAAAAAATGTCTTGCGAATTACATACATATTTCTAAACTTTTACATTTATGACTGATTATAGAATCACATTATGGTGTGTTGTTAAATGTATAATTTGTTCCAACTGATTAATTCAACAGCTTGTCATATAATCACAATTTAGTTCACATTCTGAGACAAAACATTCATACTTTTGCAATAAGGCTTAACAGGAATCCAAACTGGCACCTTAGTGCAGTCACAAGAAAAATAACTATTGCTACTTTAATCATATATTAACCATAACCAAATATAGTGGTTAAACTCATTATTATAAAGCACTGCATAGTGCTTATCATTTGGAAGTTTCTGAAAATTTACATTCAGCATTTCAGATTTTTTTACATTTCAGCCATCAATAATCTCATTCATGTCAATCATTTTGAGTTGTAGATGCATGTGCATTGTTACACAAATGAGTTATCGTCTATCTGCCAGTGTTTAGTAACCTCAGGGTGATATGTTTATCTTGTCAATCACAGAAGAAGTCTTCATAAATTTTAATTACTTTACTCATTCTCAGCATTTCTAATCATATCTAATCAGATTCAATACCTGCACTCCTGAATCTCCAAATACAAACACTAATTATTCACTTTGGCACTGGGATAATTAGCATGGAAATTAAAGTTTTCAGTCAAAACTAATTTAAGATAAAATAAAATGTTCTGTTCAATTTACAGGTGCATCTCATTAAATTATAACATTGTGGAAAAGTTCATTTGTTTCACTAATTCAACTCACATTGTGGAACTCATGCATTAAATAAATACAATGCACACAGATTGAAGTAGTTTGGTTCTTTTAATTTTAATGATTTTGGCTAACATTTAACAAAAACCCTCCAATTCGCTATCTCAACAAAGCAGAGTACTTTGTAAGACTAATAAGACAAACATTTTTCATGTTGGCCTTCTGGAAAGTATTCATTTACTAAACATGTACTCAATACTTGGTAGGGACTGATTTTGCTTTAATTACTTCCTCAATTCAGCATGGCATGGAGATTTATACATTTAGCAGACGCAGTGCATTCAGGCTATCAATTTTTTTTTTACATGTGTTCCCAGGGAGTCGAGCCCCCAACCTTGCGCGTGATAGTGCAACGCTCTACCAATTGAGCAACAGGAACACTAGTTGATCAGTTTGTGGCACTGCTGAGGTGGTGTGGAAGCCCAGGTTTATTTGACAGTGGCCTTCAGCTCATCTGCATCTCTTGTTCCTCATTTTCCTCTTGACAATACCCCATAGCTTCTCAGTGGGGCTCAGGTCTGGTGAGTTTGCTGTTCAGTCAAGCACACCAACACCATGGTCATTTAACCAACTTTTGGTGCTTTTGGCAGTGTGGGCAGGTGCCAAATCCTGCTGGAAAATTAAATCAGCATCTTCAAAAAGCTGGTCAGCAGAAGGAAGCATGAAGTGCTCCAAAATCTCTTGCTAAAAAGGTGCAGTGATTTTGGTTTTCAAAAAACACAATGGACCAACAACAGCAGATGACATTGCACCCCAAATCATCACTTACTGTGGAAACTTAACTCTGGACTTCAAGCAACTTGGGCTATGAGCTTCTCCACCCTTCCTCCAGACTCTAGGACCTTGGTTTCCAAATGAAATACAGAATTTGCTTTCATCTGAAAAGAGGACTTTGGACCAGTCCAGTTCTTCTTCTCCTTAGCCCAGGTAAGAGTCCTCTGATGTTGTCTGTGGTTCAGCAAATTCTTTGACACTTCTGTGTGTGGTGGCTCTTGATGCCTTGACCCCAGCCTCAGTCCATTCCTTGTGAAGTTCTCTCAAATTCTTGAATCAATTTTGCTTGACAATCCTCATAAGTCTGTGGTTCTCTCAGTTGGTTGTGCATCTTTTTCTTCCACACTTTTTCCTTCCACTCAACTCTCTGTTAACATGCTTAGATACAGCACTCTGTGAACAGCCAGCTTTTTTGTCAATGAATGTTTGTAGCTTACCCTCCTTGTGAAGGCTTTTTTGTTAAATGTGAGCCAAAATCATCACAATTAAAAGAACCAAAGACTTAAACTACTTCAGTCTGTATGCACTGAATTTATTTAATACACAAGTTTTACAATATAATTTAAGTCTTAAGGGTGTGTGAATTCCCAGCATACTTTGGATTAATAAATGATGTGGTTATTATAAGATTATTGTTTTGCTGTTTGCAGACTTTTTTACGTAATTAATATAAAATGTATGGCCAGTCTCAAAGAAGAAGAAAAATTAGATGCCTTGTAAGACCAGTGTAAGCAATTTATGCAACCAGCCACAGGACTATAGACCTAGCCAATATCTCACCAATAAACACCTTGATAAGATCAATAAAAAATAAATTCCATGCCATCTACCTTGAAACATGCAAACTAACAGGAGGCGTGTCTGAGTGATTGAGGAGGATTACAGTCATATATTAGAGCAGGTGTCGCTAAACGTTTCAGCAGTTTAGTTTCAGAACTGCTCTCTACACCACGTTTCTCCAGACAGATTTCCATCATGGGAATAAAAGATAAAACTTTCTCTTCCTGTGCACAGATTATGATCCTGGCACTTCTAGCATGCAGGTGTTCAGCAGGTATTTAATCATTTTTGATATTCCACCACTCTGCTTCCAATTTAATGCATAAAGCTTCCTTAGATTATTTTCCTGACATTTACATGACTGGTTTGATAGCACTTTAGAAATGATTTCCCTTTTTAGCCCACTGAGAGGTTAATAATTACTCTGTCATGGAGCAGATGTGAGACTGTATGCGTTATACACTTTCTATTTGTCTTCTTAGTCTTTTAATTCTAAATCATCTAGTGCAATGTAGGTAATGCATTCACAGAAATTTATTTGTCACTCCAAAGTTGTGCTTCCATGTCAATACACTGAGTCAAGTTTGTTGATGTGTGCTAGTGTTGTATCAGGGTTTATTTTGTTTCTGCAGTTAAATCTGGTCCCCTGTATTGTGCTGCTTCATCTGCTTCACCCAGCACTCCAGTTTCTGGTAAATGAATCTAAAAGAATCTTGTGAATAAGACATAGAGAAAAGAAATTAACATCTATACTTGATTTCATTGTATAAACTGTCCTATCATCCTTATCATAGTCCATTCTCTGAGGCCAGCTGACGTGTCTGTGATATCTGCACTGGTTTTGTCTGATGTGGAGAGGTATGGCCAAATTATCAGAAGTGCATTAAAATATCAGTTAAGCTTCACTGGAGTTAAGGAAGAAATGTAAGGTCGGAAAACATAACTAACATAGACCAGCACATTAGTTTAACTCAAGTTAATTTATACCTCAATTCAGGTCATGTTCTTATTTTAATAGAGAGTTTTGTTTTTCCATATTCAACAGAATTATTTAATAATCAGAACATGCATATTATAATTAGCATAGCATTCATTCACATTTTTAGAGTTAATTAATTAATTTCCTTACTTCACTATTATTATGCCACTCAAAATGATTAAGCTTTGTGTTTTTTATGCCAGATCTGATGAAATTAGAGCCCTGAACATGCTATCTGGTAAGGCTTCAATCTTATTCTATAGAAATAAACAGACACATAATACCATTCCCTGCATTTAGTATTGTGCTCCAACTGCATTAGAATGTCATTGTTGAATCTGCACGGCTTTTACTTACCCCTTTTTTATTAAGTTAAAAGTTAACACATTGATTTAGCTCACAAAGACCAATTACATGTTTCTGTGTGATTGTCAGACTTGATTAAACCAGATCTTTGTATAAAGGTTCTGGAAAGATTACAGTTTTTCTCAGTCACTTTGGTGCATTTTTCAAAACAGAAATGAAATTCTCAAAACTACTTGTACAACCTCCAAATCATCTAGCCATTAATACACATCATAAAACCAGTTTCTCATTCTTTTGAACAAGTTGCGATTGCTTTTGTACATTCATGCAATTGATTATGCATGTTTATCGGCAGTTTCCTACATTATCAGTTGCTCATGTCATGTTGCTCAAAATGTATTGCATAGTTTTCTGTGCAACAGTCTTACCCTTCAAAACATCTAGTCTTTAGTTCATCATATAAGTCATTAAATGCAAAATGGTTAATCTAGTTGTCAAAAACTGCCTAGCACACTTTTTATATTTATTTTTACACATTATTATTAGACTTTTTGTACATTTGGCATGAATTGTCCAAGTGAATCTTTACTAATGAAGAGAATGTAGATGATAAACCAATGATAAACCCTTTCTCTGAAATAGCTCAAAGGTTCATCTCATGAATCTTCAGTTGAAAAGCTTATACTGTGTAGACAGAGGACAACACAAGAGTTACACATTCTGAAAATGGACTTATTTTCATATTTGTGTCCATATTTGTTTTTCCTTTTCTATATCACAATGACATTGTAAAGGTTTTTTTTTTTGGTCAGACTTTGTAAAAGTGTAACTGGGAATTCTATCCAGTCTCTTTCAGTCAATATCCCACATACAGTAATGTGTAAATGTGTACGTTTGAAATGGATATGGCATACATAAGCATATGGCATATTGTTCAATACAGAGGTTTACATCAGATCATCCCTCCAGAGTAAACTGTTATATTGACAACATGACTAAGCAATTTGACTGTCTTATCCGTACACTATGACACAAGGACTTGTCATTCTGATGGCACTGATATGTTCATTGACACAGATATTTATTTTTGAGAGATGAACTAAGGATTTTGAGCAGGAGACTGGCTTTTGCTGGTAATCCATGGTGTTTTGCTATTTGTACGGGTTGTTTTGAGAAATGCACTTTATGTTTTGCAAATTGTGAGTTTGATTCAAGAAATGTACCAAAGCGACTGAGAAAAACTGTAAGCCTAAGACCTTGAAATGAAAGTCATGGCCAGAGGAAAGATATCTGAACAAACAACACTCAGATGTTTCAAATGTTAATTTTCTGAGATAAACGATACATGACATGACAAGAAAAAAAAGGATATGTATATACCATTGATATATATATAGAGAGAGAGAGAGGGGGGGGGGGGAGAATTATTATTTTTTTTTTACAAGAAGGAAATCCTTCAAAAATGTCCCTAATCTCAATCAAATGTGATAATATTGTCTTATCTTGCACACTTAAGTACTTTGTTTTGGGTTTTGCATCAGTTGGCCTGATACAATTGATGTGTTAACTACTGTTTTCGATAGAGTTATCGACAGTCGGCTTCTCTGATCTCTATCTTTATTTCTCCTCTTGCAACATTGTTAAGTGTTTCAGCCAATTCTGTTAAAGTTGATTTTGAGGAGTTAAGATATATATATATATATATATATATATATATATATATATATATATATATATATATATATATATATATATATATATATACACACACACACAGTCATTTTTAAATACAAAATAACATCTTTTCACTTTTCTGCCTTAGAAATAATGTTCACCTTTAATCCGGATGTGTCAACTGTTCTACCTGAACAAAGGTATCATAGAAAGAAATTAATATTCACTATTTGATTACAGACACTACATTTTCTGTATGTTTACAATGACTATCTTTGTGTGACAGAAGCTTGATTGATAAAGCAGAGTACATTATGGAGTCACTCAGCCCTGCTCAGGTAAACACAGTCAGGCCTTTCCTTAAGTTAGATCCGGTGTTGTGCTGAATTCATTAAAGAGGTCTTGCCCTGTCATTTCAGTGGAAGTTGCTCTTGCTCTTCATACCAGTCGATGAGCTCTCTGTGTGTACAGACCAGGTCAGACATTTGTCTACAAATCCTATCAATCTCTATTAAATACTACATGGGACTTAGGAAATAATCAAAATACAGCTTTAATTCTGTATTATTCTGTACTGGTCCTTAGGACTTCAGTGCAACCATTGATGCAACAGTGAATAGAGTGGAACAGACACTGGACTCTCTTCATAAGAAGGTGAAGACAGTCAATATCCGTCAGACAACAGCTTGAATCATTAATAGAAATTCTTTATTACAAGAGCTTTCATTTTTCTCTAGTTGAAACTTACACTAGTTCATGTTGTTGTTTGGAGTGGACTTTCACGTGAGCGGTCAGTATCAGAAAACATTCTTCAAAGCCTATTTCTGATCATATTCTACAATGAACAGTTTAATTTAAATGGTGTCTACGTATTTTAGAGTGTGTCAGTTCAACTGTGAGGAAGGATACGATGAAAACAGACGCAGGTTGGATACAATAGTGCTCATGGCTTCATTGCAGGTACAGTAAATGTAATTTGTATTAAAAACACAAACACACACATACTGACACCTTTATACATGTGTGACTGTGCTAAATCTGTGCTAAAATAGTTTGGCATTGTCAAACATGATGCTTATTCAACAGGAATCAATCAGTGCTCTTCTAGAGAGAAGAGGCTGGTTCAGTGACCGAGAAGATTTCAGCGTATTGCTTCAGTCCAGTCCAGTGCACACGGATCTGTCAAACTCAGTGAGTCTTTAACACCCAGAGATCATTTGAAACAGGCCACTAGATAGATAGATAGATAGATAGATAGATAGATAGATAGATAGATAGATAGATAGATAGATAGATAGATAGATAGATAGATAGATAGATAGATAGATAGATAGATAGATAGATAGATAGATAGATAGATAGATAGATAACCTTTCTAATGCTTCACTTAGTCAGACTTGTAAGGAGACTTAAAAGTATTATTAGTTTTTTAATCAATCTGCTCTTCTAAAACCATAGATACTGTATGACTCACGCTGTGCAACAGAAACAAGCCTGCTATAGCAAGTTTATACGGATCATTTGAAATGTTATTATGCAAAGTTGTACTTTTCTCTTGTTTTCAGATGAAAGCTTCAATGTCTGACTCCTCACGTGACATAAGCATGCTGACTTTACAACTCTGGAATAATTTGGTAAGTTAATATTAATGGAGTCAACACGTGTACGTTGTTCCTATAGACAAGGTAGAGGTGAAGTCCTGGACACTTTCAAGTTATAAAAGTTCAAAGTGTTAAAAGGCCCTGGGGTGACTGATAACAAGTAGACTGATAATCAGCTCCCGTGATAACATCTAATCTGAAACCTATTCAGCACAGAAACCCATCTAGAACCACCTATCTAATCTTGCCTTTATATGTCGAAGAGCTGGAGCCTTCTTTCTGACCAATCCTAATTATTCTCTTTCCAGCTGCAGCCAATGACAGACAAGACTGAGATGGATGGGCGGGGCATATTCACCATTCCGTGCCCCTCCGAGGTGAGGGAGATATTTGATTTATGATCTACTTAGCAAGCATAATGCGAGTTGCTGAATCAGAGTGGGTTCATAAATATGCCTTTATCTCCCCGATCTGGTGAAAACTATGTTTTATGCAAGTTTTTGCAGTGAAGTGTATTTCTATTCCATTTCATTTATGTAGCACTCATGTTGTCCTATATATTTGCACGGTCGAGACATACAATGTTCATAATGTGTATGTTCAAGTCTGGATGATTTTCTTTTTCTAAACAGACATAAACATTCACATATGCTTTACTGAACCTGTTGTTCTGTCCCAGGAAAAGCCGTTTTTGCGAACGCAGAAAAACTCGTACTCACCTGAGTTCAGTATCTCTCAAACAGAGGACCACTCTCCACTTCTCAACAACGTGAGTCCATTCTTACCATAAATTCGCCCTGTTGCTTTGACTTACAGTATGTCTCACTTGTGCTGCATCTGACCTTTCAGGTGATGGGGAGTGAGCTCACCTGTGAGGACCGGTCTCCATCTCCCAGCATACCTACCTCAGGTAAGTTAAACAGGGACCTTACACTTGTAGCACACCCTGGCTGGAAACTCTAGGAGTTTTTTAAGCTTGTTTCTCTCTGTCTCTTCTGTAGTCCATGCCTTACGGCCAGCAGACATCAAAGTGGTGGCAGCGATGGGTGATTCTTTGACGGTGAGGTGACAAACATCAAACTTTTAATTTATTGATGATATTTGCTAATACTGATCCTTTTCTTAAATATGCTCAACCATTGTGATTTTTTTTATGTTTTAAGAGAAGTCTCTTATGCTCACCAAGGCTGCATTTATTTTATGAAAAATACAGTGAGAACAGTGATATTGTAAAAAGTTTTTACAGTTTAAAATAACTGTTCTATTTGAATATATTGGTGATGGCAAAGATAATTTGTCAGCAGTCATTACTCCCTTTGAGATTGTCACCTGATCATATAGAAATTATTCTAATATGCTGATTTGGTGCTCCTTTGGTACTTATTATTTTTGTGGAAACCATTTTTTTCTGGATTCTAGATGTATTCATCTATTTTTTTTTTCAGACACTTTATTTAAAGTAGTAATATTTTGTAAAATAATGCATCTTTACTGACCATTTTAATGCATGGTTGCTAAATAAAAGTATTGACCTCTCCCTCCAAAAAATCAGGCAGCCAATGGGGTGGGTGCTGCACAAAACAATCTCCTGGGAGTGCTCACACAGTATCGCGGCCTGTCGTGGAGGTGAGTGTTTACCCTGATCGCTCTGTAAACCCTCTGTTAATTGCACACATATGTTGCTGGATTAGTTTTATCCATATGCTTTACAGGATTCAATTCTTATCCAAATGATCTCATGAAGCACAAGACAGATATATTCAATTTTTTGTTCTCAGCATCGGTGGAGATGAGAACCTAACAACTATAACCACTTTACCAAGTATGTGCAATGTGCATGTTCCTGTCATGCTCTTATTATTATGTACTGTAGATTTATGATTAATCATTAATCAGGAATATAATCAACTCAGAAATAATTGTAGTCATTAAGTGTTTTAAACCATATAATAGCTGATCATGACGCAAGAGTTTATAGAGTAAAAAGCAGCTTTTTAATCTCTATTATGTACTACATAACTTGAAGCAGTCCAAGGGTGAAGTTAGAAGAGATATTATACTTATTATAAGATATTATTGACTATTATTCTTGCAAGCCAAATATGTTTACCCTTACCAAGCTCTTTATCTTTTTCACTTTCATGGATTAGATTAAAATGGGAATCAGATTTAGAGTGATTGTGTGTATAAGATAATGTTTGTTTGTCATTTAGATATATTGAGAGAGTTTAACCCTTCACTCACTGGCTATTCATTGGGAAAAGGAAGTGAGAATTCTGAACGGAGTTTTCTGAACCAAGCAGTACCAGGAGCCAAATCTGAGTGAGTAGCTTTCTCATCTTATAAACCAGTGACTGAATAAATGATTGATTATGAAGCATTGTTTTTTTTTGTTTTTTTTTTTACATTAATACACACACATATGTACTGTACTAATAACTAATATAAATTGATATCAATGGGGGCCAAGCTGATTTATTTTTAGTAGTCATTATACTCCAGTCTTCAGTGTCATATGGTCCTTCACAAAAAAAAAAATGCTGATCTGATGCTCAAGACACAGTACTTATTATTATTATTATTATTAGTAGTAGTGTTTTTATAGAAACCCTGATAATTGTTTTCAGCACGCTTTAGTAAATAGAAGTTTCAAAAGAACAGCATTTATTAGAAAAAATTGTAATTGTCTTTACTGTCAATTTTGATCAATTAAATGAATCCTTCCTGAATAAAGTATTTCTATCATGTATAACTCTCAGAAGATTGCAGTTTGATAATGAATATGACATAATATGATGTTAATGTATGCTGCTGCTGAATTGCTGCTGCAGTTGGTTATTGCTGTTGTTGTAGATTATTGCAAAGCAAGTACAGAAACTTTCTACTGGCAATACATGTGCCGATATGGTGCTGAGAGTATTTGAAACATACTGCTTCTGCACAGATAGCATTTAAAATAACCCATAGCAGATCTAGACAGGTGGAGCTGGGGAAGGTGGAGTGTTTAAGAGGAAATCTGAAAGCACGCTGCTAAAAGTTCTAGTCTAGCAAATACTAACCAGACATATAAATGTAAAGCATTAAGCTCATTGGCTGCGTATGCAACATGAACCAATCAGTTTGTGCCAAGTAGTTTAAAGCTGTGAATATCACGTTATTGACCCACCACCCTGTGCCATCTAGAGTTTCATGACAGAACTTGTCATTCATTTCTTTAAAAAAAAAATGTAATACTGTAAAATTACTAAAATGTGATTTTTCATTTTGCAGTGATATGGTCACACAAGCTCATGCTGTCATCAAAAGAATGAAAGACGACAAGGTTAGTCATTCTCAAAATCTCAAACATACACACTTTTGCTTTTCTTTCGTCGTTGAAAAAGTTTTCATAATGTTTTAATGATATTTCCATTCCTCATATTTTCGTGAAGTTATTGTTTAGTTTGTATTTTTAGTTGTGTTTCTATTGTTTTGAGAGATATTTATTCTCCAAAAGTAGTCAAAATCTGACACATTGTGCTGAATCTGATCCTCATTCAGACTGTCTGAAAATTTCTGTCTCTTTTCAGGGAATTGATTTCCAGAATGACTGGAAGATTATCACAGTCTTCATTGGAGGAAATGACATGTGTGCCCACTGCTCTGATACTGTACGCTGATATTAATAGAGCTTGTTTTATTTATTATCAGAGTTTCTGTAATAGACCTGCAATTAATGTCTCTATCTTTATCACTCTCTCTCTTTCTCTCTTTCCTCAGCGGTACTATTCTCCTGATAACATTGTGAAGTATATTCGTGAGGGTCTGGACATATTGCATAATGAGGTGAGGCAGTTTTAGCTAAGGTTTTTAAAAATCAGGTATTCAAATCTTGAAATGAAGTTTTAAGATTTTGAAAAATGTGAAACAAATAAACCAAAAAAAAAAAGAATATACTGTGATGTGTCCCAATATTGACGATTTTTTTTTTTTTTGAGGATATTTATGTCTGTGAAATCTAGTGTCTGAAAAATAAAAACTTAATCAAAAAAAAAAAATTTAATAAATTAAGATTCTGCACTATTTCATTAATCGGGTATGCAAATTTCATTCATTTTGTTATGATGGAAAATATAATTTGTAAAGAAAAAATGGTATCGAATCAGGAAAAATAAAACAATTATAGATAAAATAGATTGGTTTCAGACTTTTGGAGCCCACTATATATTTCTCTTTATATATCTTATTTATTTTAAACCTATTTAATGTTTTTATGATAGGACTGCACTGTAGCAAAAACAATGGTCAAAACCAGATTATTGGTAACCAAACGCCATTGTAAATCCCTGCTGCCTTATGGAGTTAATCATGTCTCCTTCTCCAGGTCCCTCGTGCCCTGGTGAACCTAGTGGAGGTTCTGGATCTAATGCCACTGCGCCGTCTCCATCAGGACCCCACTCTTGGATGCCCTACCTGGCTGGTCAAGTGTGTTTTGCCTTATATACTGGTTCTCCTGATTTCGGCTTGATTCAGGTCGAAGAACTGAATTCTAAAGTTTTTGGTACATGCTAGTCTTGCATTATATTGCTTTGTGTTTTATTTTATCAGCATGCTGTGTCGCTGTGTTCTGAAACCTAAAGATGAATCTCATGAATTCCAGAAGTTGCAGGAGTTCAACCAAGCCTATCAGGTACACAAATTTTGACATGAAAATGAATTCATTTTTGTGTAAACATCTGTATATAAATATTTATTGTGAGTGCTATTTATTATTGATATTACAAAGCAATTGTACACATTAATATGTTTATATTATTGATATTAATTTGATTCTAAAATGCAGCTGTGCTAAAGTGCATATTAATATTTAATGTATGCTGTTGTGTTTTATTCTCAGCGTGGTATGAGCGAGCTGGTGGAGTCTGGGAGATATGACACACATGATAACTTCACCGTGGTCATACAGCCATTCTTCAGAAATGTGTTTCTCCCTGTGTTGGAGGTGCACAGCAATCTTACATCATTTAGTACACGAGCTATCCTTTCATGAACTATTTGTAGGCTACTCATTATCTTTGACATTTTTTCCTATGCTCTTTTAGGATGGGAGGCCTGACCGTTCCTATTTCTCTCCGGACTGTTTTCATCTCAGTCAGAAAGCTCACACGCACATGGCTCGGGCTCTCTGGAATAACTTGGTGAGCATATGAGTTCAAATGATTAGATACGTTAACATATAAGCCTGATAATATTTTATTAATATATTGTATGTAATTAGTTTTACAAGCATGTTGTATGCTCGAGTGATTTTATTATTTAAATTTGAAATATTTTATTTACTGTGAATGACTGAATGCTGTTCAGCAGTATCCACTTTGTAGAGGTGTAATTGAATTGTGTTCATTTAACATACAATTCAACAGGAAAAAGTACATTTCCATAGATTTTCTTAATATGTTTTAATTTCACCGCATCTAAACTCTCAAAAAGGATTTCCAATTTCATTCATTTGTTCTCTCTCTCTCTCTCTCTCTCCCACATACTGTAGATGGAGCCTTTAGGTAATAAGACAAATAGTGAGGATTTTAATCCAGCTGTCCCTCTTAAGTGCCCAGAAAAAGTGAGTTAAATCTCTGCGATCCTTCTGTAAACTCTATAATTCTGTCTCATTGTAATACATTCTCATATATTTCATTAGTTGTCACCCTATTTGAGGACTTATCACAACAGCAATTACACATACAACACACCTCCTCCTACTCCTCCACCCACAACTGTAAGTCACATAAATATATTACATACAGTATTAATGAAATACAATGCAACCTTAAAGTGATCAAAATTCATTATGAACTGGTTTCTCCCTTTCAATTCAGAATTGGGGAAGTGATTTCACATGTGTGGACACAGCATCCTCTGACACTGTGCCAACATCTGGTAAGAAAGAGAGAGGAGAGAAATTAGTTTGCTAAAATTTTGCCATAACAAATCTTTGTTTTATCTTTTACAGCAAGTATTACAGCATTAAAGTAATTAAAATTCAAATGTTTTTACTAAATTTTATTTTGGTGTTTAATTAACAGAGATATATTATATGTAAACAACACACACAAACGGTAAATGCATATTCTGTCAATGAAATTGCAAAATGTTAAAATGTTGCTTGGATTTTAAGAAATTAAATGCTGTAATACTTAAAAAAATATTAAGGAGGACAAAATTTGTGATAGATACAAATTACTAGAAAAATTAGATATACTGTACTTATGATGTACATACTGTAGGTTTATGGATAGAGACAAAGACTTAAGACAGCAAGTCTTTCAGATATCTTGCCGTTGTTTGTTATCGTTTTAGGTACAAGAAGCGCTGCATTGATGCTTTGTTGTTGTGTTTAGGTGTCCAGGTAATCACGGTTGAGATATAGTTTAGATACAGGACTGTTATGTATTAACAAAACCCCACATATGCTTCCGTCTATCTGCTGCTGCTCTCTGTTTTTGTTTTGGTTTGTTTTGCCATTTTGGATTATACCTTTTGGACATTGTGTTCAATTTTATCACCCTTTATCAGAGGATTACATTCTACGTGTTTCATGGAATGAGTGAATGCTGATCTCTGTCTGTCTGAAATTCTTTTACTCCGTCATGTAGCTGGGTTTCAGGGGTCTGTGCTGGAGTGATTTGCCTCTTACCTCAAGGAGAGAACTTTTTCTATTAATTTAGGTGAATGTTTCTCATCTTGTGCACAAATCTCTGATGGTGTTCCGCAGGGTTCCATTTGGGGTCCTTTTCTTTTTGAATTATATGCTTCTGCTAAGTCATATTATTCAGAGACACAACTTATCTTATCAGTTCTACGCTGACGACACTAAGCTTTATCTTCCTGTTAAAGATAACAGCTGTTCTGTTTCCATTTTTTTTTTTTTTTTGATTGTCTGTGTGACATAACAAGCTGAATGCATATGATTTTTTTTTTTTACAGCATAACAATGACAAAACTGAAACAATTATCTTTGGCCCATCAGTTCTGACCTCTGAAATTGTCAATCCCCTTGGTCCCATCTCTTCCAATGTACAAGTCTGTGTCAAATACCTTGCTGTTACATTTGGTCCCACCTGTGCTTTAGCATGATTAGCACTGTTGTCAAAAGCAATTTCTTTCAGTTAAGATCTATTTCTAGACTCAAGATGATGATTCCTAAGCAGGAACTGAAAACCATTATTTATTTTTTTCTAACATCAGAAATGGACTACTGTAATTCTCTCTACCTGGGTTTGCCTAAATCAGCTTAAGATCGCTTACAAATGGTTTAAAATGTGAGCACATTACACCTGTGCTGTTCTGTACAGTTCTGTGCTGTTTTTAAAATGTTGCTCCTTGTTTTTAAAGCTTTGCATGGACTTGCACCTCATTAACATTTATGATCTTCTCTGTATACTGCTTCAAGACCCATTTGATCATTTAGTCAATTACTACTCTCAGTTCCTCGTTCTCATTTTAAAGTTAAAGGTGATAAGGCTTCCTTGGTGGCTGCCCCTAGTGTTCCTCTCAATATTAGGTCTACTCTTTCTATTTCTATGTTCAAATCATCTTTGAAGATGATTATTATGTGTGTTTTAATTCTTCCTGAGAGTGTAAATTCTCATTTGTCAGTTTGTTTGTGTTTACTGTCTAGATTTATTATGTTTTAATCCTGTTGTATATTTCTTGTGGAACACTTTCAACACCTGTTGTTTTCAAATGTGCTCTATAAATCCATAAACTAAACTAAACTATAATATTTTACTAATATATTGCATGTAATGAGATTTGCAAATTTTTTACAAATATTTTATATATTATTTATTTTATTTTAATATGTCTGTTTATTTTATTTTGTGTAAATGACTAAATGTTTAAATAAAGATTAATAACAGATAAAAAAAAAATACAAGAAAGAGGAGCAATAGTGAATATGTACATAGGATGATTGATATAGACGAGCAGGCAAGACTCCTGCCATGATATATAATTCTTTTAGGTTGAAGTAGCACTGCACAGTTGCTTTGTTGTTGTATTTGGGCATCCAGGTAGTCACATAATCACATTTCTTTCTCAGTTCACAGGCTGCGTCCAGGTGACATTAAAGTGGTAGCATCTTTGGGAGATTCACTTACTGTAAGTGTGTGTGCATATTTGTGTATGTTACGATGTTTTGTCATGCTGTAATTACAATTCTCTTTCTCTGATTCTGTCAGGCCGGCTTAGGTGCAAAAGCTGAAAACCTTCTGGAATTGTTGGATGAGGAGCGAGGAGTTGCATGGAGGTCAGTTTGTGTCAGTCTACCGTATGCCTATAGAATTCTTTTGTTCTGCATGTTTTCTAAGTGTCTGTGTTTCATTTGATTGACAGCATTGGTGGGGATGAAACTTTGGAGACTGTTACCACATTGCCAAGTGTGTATAAGCTTACGCAACCCTTCATGTCATTTTATTGGTTGTTATTAGCAGTATAGTTATACTTTTAATATACTTTGTTATACTTTGTTTAATAACATGATGATCATGAGTGCCTTGTGTCATTATTTGGTATCAGACATTCTTAAGAAGTTCAATCCAGATGTTTTCGGCTTCTCAAAGGGGAAAAGTAAGCGGCCAAATGGCCTCAATATGGCAGTGACTGGTGCCAAAGCAAGGTAAGCAACCCACATAGATATATACATACAAACACAATTACAGTATCCTCTCAGCTAATGATTTCATCATCTCTCTTCAGTAATATACCAGAACAAGTGAGGGATCTTATCACAACTTTAAAGGATAGCACGGTCAGTATGCTTATTTAATCTATTAAAGTCACAGAAAAAAAACAAAATAGTGGTTTGCTAGTAAATTTGACAAACAATTACAAAGAAATGACAAGTCACCCATTGAATTAAATGTGAAATTTTAGAGTAGAAAAACTGAAATAGCATTTTCTTGAAATATGTACTCCAATAATCTTCATTTTAATCACAACTTTGAAAAAAAAAGTTTTTACAGTGTTGCTCTGAATCATTTTGTGATGGATAAATAAAAAATACATACAAATGACAATGTTTGCTGTCTTCTGTCATTTATAAAGTTATTGTAAAATATGCATGTGCCAACTCTTTGCTACACAAAGCTAATTCCACCAATTATTGTAGGGCAATAAAGAATTTGACTTATTCAAAGATTTTTGTTTTTTGTTTTTTTCAGGAAGTGGACTTTGAGAAGGATTGGAAACTGGTGACACTGTTCATTGGGGGAAATGACCTTTGCCAGTACTGTCATGACCGGGTGAGCGGATGATTCTTAATAAAAGCTCTCAGCTCCACATCACAAATAGTTTCTTCTTGCATAAGCAGCAGTGACCTTCAAGCAGCTAAAATCCATTCTGATACTAAAAGACAAGACACGGTGTCTTAAAAATGTTGTTTTTCGTATCTAAGACCAGTAAATAACAAATACATTTTGCTGGGGGAAAAAATGTGTGTTGTGTTTTTCTCTACTCAGGCTTCTCTGTCTCCTTCTAAGTACATCAGTCACATCAGAGACAGTCTGGACGTACTGTACAATGAGGTGAGAGAGATGCATTTACTATAAGAAACTATAAGAAATTTAATTTTTATTAGTAGGAAATCATTCATTTTGCATAAAAAATTAAGAGCTTTTGCAGTGAAATCATTTTCATGACAATTACACATTTTCACTTATATTTTATTTATATGTGAAATTATTTAACAAGATTATAAATCGTATAGAATGAGATTTAGAACATCTAAAATAGCAGTAAGTTTTCTTTGAGGGGTATGCTTAGGGTAAGGGGATAGAAAGTATAAATCCATTACACATATGGAATGTTCCTATAAAATGTATGAAAACCCAGTGTGTGTGTGTGTGTGTGTGTGTGTGTGTGCAGGTTCCCAGAGTGCTGGTAAATTTTGTGGGAATATTAGAGATCGAGGATCTGCGAATGATAAAGAGGGACACATTGGGCTGCAGCCTCCTGCAAGAGTAAGTCAATCAATAAATAAACGGTTTAATCTAAAAATCTGTGTACATTTTCATGTTCTTATGTAAACCAACAGCATTTTCACAACTGTGTGTGTGACAGGAACATTTGTCCATGTTTTCTGGAACCTCGTGAGAACTCTCCAGAAATAAATGAAATGAAGAAGGTTAACAGAGATCTGCAGGTCTGTAGCCAATTAAGTTGTCAGTTCATTGATGACTGATTTAGCTGAGTGGGCATTAGATGATCTTGTTCTTCAATAATAGAAGTGCTCTTTTCTGTGTTAGATGGAGACTGAAAGGCTGGTGTATGGGGGACGGTATGACGGAAGACAGGACTTTGCAGTAGTGCTGCAGCCTTTCTTCGAGAACTCTGCTGTTGCAATGGTCGAAGTCAGCACCCTTAAAATACTTCTCTCTCTAAAGTGCCCATTGAGATCACATTTAAACAATACATTCAGATATAAACTGTTTAAATGTGTATATAAATATGTTAGGCTAATGTAATGCGTTTAGAGATTGGATTTGAACTCACACTATAACAGTTTAAACATAGTTTCAGTATTTTTAAGAGGTGAATATCTCTTTCTGCTTTAGGATGGCACACCAGACCTGACTTTCTTCTCTGTGGATTGTTTTCATTTCTCTGAACGTGGACAGGCAGAGATGGCAATTGCGCTCTGGAACAACATGGTAAATATACATACATACATACATACACACAATCTCACAGCAGGTTTATTGGATTTGACTACAAATGTCCTGTGTTTTGGTTTTAGCTGGAGCCTGTGGGCAGTAAACAAAACTACAATAATTTCACATATGACCGCAGTAAGATCCAGTGTCCCACAAAGGTAAGTAAATATCCAATGGAAACCACTATCAGGACAACTTAACCAAGCATGGTCTTTCAATTAGTAATCTCTCTTCATATCTTCTCTAGGAGCAACCCTTCATCTTTACAATAATAAATAGTGTCTCTGATGTTCTTACAACTGCCGTACCCACCACAGTTGCACCAGGCACCCCTCTCCCCGCAGATTGCTCCAGTGATTCTATACCGGCCTGGGCAGCTGCTGTTCTGGCTGTAGGAGGCTTGATTATTGGTTGGATTGTAACTTGGATCATCTTCTACTACAGAGAACGAAAGAACAGAAAGAAAAACCAAAGCACAGAAATGAATGGAACTAAGTTCTAATAAGATTTTTTTTAAACACAGATATATAAATATATAATTGTATAATATAAACTAAACCCACCCCTAAGCTTTCCCTTTTTGCATTTTTTAAATTAAAATCATATTTATTTCATAATGTTTTATTTATGAACTGATTTTCCAATTGAGAACATTTTTTTTTAATTCCAACCCTAGATAAATAAACACTCACTCACAAAATCACAAACAAAAACATTTTGAAACAAGATTAAGTGTTTAGATGTCAATTAATAAATGTATTGATGTAATTTATTTAAATGATTAATAATTAGTAATACTTGTGTAGACAGTTGTATACTTAATTTTTTTTTTTCATTGTAATAAAATAGTGAAATAAAAATAGTATTTTAGTTGATTGTTGTTTAATTAATTGTTGTTTAATTAAAGTGCAATCTGGTCAACAGTATTTTTATAATAATTTTGTTATAAAGTTTTTTAAAGATTTATAGTAACTTTGCATGTAGGTTATATATTATTTAGTATCCCCGAGGCTTCGCTGTGTTAGTAGTTAGTGCACAAATTTAATATATATATATATATAATATTCAAAGTACACATTGGGCTGCAGCCTCCTGCAAGAGTAAGTCAATCAATAAATAAACGGTTTAATCTAAAAATCTGTGTACATTTTCATGTTCTTATGTAAACCAACAGCATTTTCACAACTGTGTGTGTGACAGGAACATTTGTCCATGTTTTCTGGAACCTCGTGAGAACTCTCCAGAAATAAATGAAATGAAGAAGGTTAACAGAGATCTGCAGGTCTGTAGCCAATTAAGTTGTCAGTTCATTGATGACTGATTTAGCTGAGTGGGCATTAGATGATCTTGTTCTTCAATAATAGAAGTGCTCTTTTCTGTGTTAGATGGAGACTGAAAGGCTGGTGTATGGGGGACGGTATGACGGAAGACAGGACTTTGCAGTAGTGCTGCAGCCTTTCTTCGAGAACTCTGCTGTTGCAATGGTCGAAGTCAGCACCCTTAAAATACTTCTCTCTCTAAAGTGCCCATTGAGATCACATTTAAACAATACATTCAGATATAAACTGTTTAAATGTGTATATAAATATGTTAGGCTAATGTAATGCGTTTAGAGATTGGATTTGAACTCACACTATAACAGTTTAAACATAGTTTCAGTATTTTTAAGAGGTGAATATCTCTTTCTGCTTTAGGATGGCACACCAGACCTGACTTTCTTCTCTGTGGATTGTTTTCATTTCTCTGAACGTGGACAGGCAGAGATGGCAATTGCGCTCTGGAACAACATGGTAAATATACATACATACATACATACACACAATCTCACAGCAGGTTTATTGGATTTGACTACAAATGTCCTGTGTTTTGGTTTTAGCTGGAGCCTGTGGGCAGTAAACAAAACTACAATAATTTCACATATGACCGCAGTAAGATCCAGTGTCCCACAAAGGTAAGTAAATATCCAATGGAAACCACTATCAGGACAACTTAACCAAGCATGGTCTTTCAATTAGTAATCTCTCTTCATATCTTCTCTAGGAGCAACCCTTCATCTTTACAATAATAAATAGTGTCTCTGATGTTCTTACAACTGCCGTACCCACCACAGTTGCACCAGGCACCCCTCTCCCCGCAGATTGCTCCAGTGATTCTATACCGGCCTGGGCAGCTGCTGTTCTGGCTGTAGGAGGCTTGATTATTGGTTGGATTGTAACTTGGATCATCTTCTACTACAGAGAACGAAAGAACAGAAAGAAAAACCAAAGCACAGAAATGAATGGAACTAAGTTCTAATAAGATTTTTTTTAAACACAGATATATAAATATATAATTGTATAATATAAACTAAACCCACCCCTAAGCTTTCCCTTTTTGCATTTTTTAAATTAAAATCATATTTATTTCATAATGTTTTATTTATGAACTGATTTTCCAATTGAGAACATTTTTTTTTAATTCCAACCCTAGATAAATAAACACTCACTCACAAAATCACAAACAAAAACATTTTGAAACAAGATTAAGTGTTTAGATGTCAATTAATAAATGTATTGATGTAATTTATTTAAATGATTAATAATTAGTAATACTTGTGTAGACAGTTGTATACTTAATTTTTTTTTTTCATTGTAATAAAATAGTGAAATAAAAATAGTATTTTAGTTGATTGTTGTTTAATTAATTGTTGTTTAATTAAAGTGCAATCTGGTCAACAGTATTTTTATAATAATTTTGTTATAAAGTTTTTTAAAGATTTATAGATTATCATTTCCCTGTATTTGGGAAGAATAAGATCATTGCAACTTTGAATATTATATATATATATATATTAAATTTGTGCACTAACTACTAACACAGCGAAGCCTCGGGGATACTAAATAATATATAACCTACATGCAAAGTTACTATAAATTTAGTTACGATAAATGATATTTAAATTTGTTATGTTTAGGACCATTTTGTTACACAGGCACAGTAAACTGAGGCCTGCAAAAAATACTATAAACAAAATTTTACTCACAGAACACACTGTAATCCGACCACTGATCTATATATATATATATAACTATATTATAGATCAGTGAATCCGACTCTATCTTTATAAATGATTACTGATTACATGTAAACTATAGCCTAGGTGAAAAACTGATATAAAAGGGAAGGTAAACCAGATACACAAATCGCGTAAAACAATAGAAAATACCATTAACAATTAAGTTGCTTTCAATGGGTCAAAAGCATCGACTGTATAAAAACGGGTCAAATGTTGGCCTTCAAAGCGATTAAATATTCACGAAAAGATCCGTGATATTGACGTAACCGCGTGTTGCTAAGTGAATGACGTCATTGCGAGCGCCACCTGGTGCCCGTTGCTGGAAGCGCTGCATGCAGAACTCGGCTCTGAAGATGGCGGAGGGGGAATTAAACGTTGATAGTCTCATTTCTCGGCTTCTTGAAGGTAAGCTGTAAGGATGTAAAGGCATTTTAACGTTCAGAAAAACATACCCGGTAATTAGCTACTTGTCGTGATCTGTTTTTCTGCTGGTGAATGGTAATTGTGCGCGTAGAGAGAGGGCTACAAACGATGTTTACAAACACGTCACTGGCCCTGGGGTTTGGACAGCCTTTATATTAGCAATGGGAGTTTCAGATTAGAGCTAACCTTGACTTTATCTAGCGAAGCAGGGACAAGAAGTGAATGCCTGTAATTTTTATTTTATTTTTATAAAGCAGTTCTGAAATAAAAGAGAAAATGTGAGAGAGGGCAGGGCGATGCAGTGTCCGCTGCGTCGTTGACTTCAGGCGAATGTAGCCGACGTAATTCTGATTCTCCATTCGACTTTCCTCATAATGTATTCACTATACAAGGTTACCGTGTGTTTACTCTTAATTAATGTTACAAGTGTGTTTTCTAAATCCTCCTATTAGCGTTACACTCTATGTGTTGTAATATTGCGCCGAATCTTACGCATAATGGTACACAGAATGTTTACAGCGTTACTCTACTCCCTTATCGCACGGTTTTTTTTTCTCTCTTAGCAACGTGTAACTTTAATTGTTTTCAGTTCTTACATTTATATTACACGGAGTTTTACACTGAATCCTCTTCATAATGAACCAATAAATATTCGTTACCTTTTATGGCTTAACCCTCTTTTCTTCTTATGTTACATGTAACATATAGCGTTCATTATTATTATTATTATGAAGATGATTCAGTGTAACATTGCTAAGGAGAATACAAATTATGTTATAACGGGAATATAGCACAACCTTACCAAAATAACACAGTGTAACTATGAAAAGAATAGTGTTTTATTATATAGTGGGTTCAGTTAATGTTATATTTTAATAATGTTGCATTGATATTTTATCCCCTTTTATACAATCTCTCAGTGACATTACTTTGTATTCTCTTCAGTAATGTCACACAGTATTTGTGTCATAATAATGCACACCAAATATTCTCTCCATGGCATTACACTATATTCTCTTAGTAATGTTACACATTATTTTCTCGTAAAGTAACTTTGCTCTGTGACTTTGCTAAAGTTCGCTTTGTTTTCAGTGTGTCAGAAGTGAATAATTAATGAATGGAATGGTAATTATGTTCTCTGTTACAGTGTATCATCTTCCTGCCGTAAAATAGCTTTCAATCCGAACATCACATTCTATTTAACATGAATAATCTTTATAGTAATTTATTATATATAAATAATATTATAATCTTCTGCCATCTGGTTTGGCCGCTTGGCTCTGTGAAGCTTCCTGTACTGTAGACTGGATTGTTGGCTTTAATATATACAATATATTTTAGTATATCAAATATTAGAGAGATTTGTAAGTAGTAAAAAGACAAATGTTTCTGTCTCTTTATCCTTGGTTATTTCTGTCCATCTCTGTGGCTTCTGTTACTACACAAACTTTTGCTGTTCAGATACTTTTGATAAAGACAAGTGCTGTGGATTATCGCACCACTTTAATAACCGATATGGCCTCGTGCCCGTCCATCTGTCCCAACACTCTCCTGCTGACCCTCACTCAATGCCATCTGTGATTCTGTGTGACCCTAACGTCCCATTTTTCACTTCTTCACACCTCGATTCTCATGGTCTCACAGACACATCTCTGTATGTTTCTCTCATATTCCATCTGTGTCTCTCAGTCAAGTGTCCTGCTGTCCCACGGTGGTCGTCTAATGGCTGCCCGTCAGGACTTGGATAATCTTGTGGATTGCTGTAAAATGCTTTAGTGGGAAAGTGGATACGTTTATCTTGTCTGTTTCATTTCATTTTTATGTATTGTTATGTAATGTGACCCTAACATGATAGGAATAAGAGCGATGCATTAGTTTTTACGAATTGAAGTCGATTGCTACTTTGAACAAGTTGTTTCTGGCAAGATCATAATCTAGCTCAGACTGGTCTGGACTGTGTCTTGTGAAACATCCACACACACACACACACACAATCAGATTTTTCTTGTGTTTAGTCATGTTGCCATAACAGGGACATTTTATCAGTTCATAGACTTATACACATTTATACACATACACTTCAATCTGTACAAATGGCACCATGCTTGCAATCTCTTAAAGTGCTCTTCACTTACTTATATACACACACACACACACACACACACACACAGTAGTTGGGGTTACAGATTTCTTTTCAAAGAGTTTTCAACATTTCTGGTTTGTGTGGGATATTGTGAGGGTGGACAGCCTGAAGACTAAAATGGTTAGTGCTTTTATATAACCCTAATCATGGCTGTAAGAAAAGAGCACAACTTTTCCTTCTCTGTGACACTTATACTGTCTCTCGTATATTCTGAGAAGTATTTAGACAAACTGCTCTGCAGAATGGTTGTCTCGACTGTGCTTGCCAAGGCGGGAACATTCCTGCAGAATTCCAGTCACTCTCAAGATTCCCACTCTCTCTTACACTCACTAAGGTTGCTCTTTTTAACAAAAAAATATCGAAAAACTGTAATATTGTGAAATAGTATTACAATTTAAAATAACTGTTTTCTATTTTGTAATTGTATGTAATTTAAAATTTCATAAAAATAGTATAAAAATATTTTCACGTTCTAGTGAACCATGTATTTGTATTCTGTCTCATCTGGTGAGATAAGAGGATTGTCACACCCCTAGCGTCGAAAACCAGTGATATAGCGCATCATTTTCCAAGAGTATGACATTTCATTCTTCATGTTAACTATAAATTAATGAAAAAGAAAATCAGTTTAAATAAAGAAAGCAATAACTTTGCCATAGTGTCCTTTCAAATGTTAAAGTTTTCACAGTCATTGCATGCTCTGCATATGTTGCCACGCCCCCTGGAAAAAAAGTTCAGGCTCAGGAATTTTTTATTTTTTTTACTTAAACCCCGTGTTTAATATTTTTGTGGAAAACGTCGTAAAGTGGAGTGCAGTGCAGTGCAGTGCCACAAACTCATCACCTCTATACCACGCTGAATTGAGGGAGTAATTAAAGCAAAAGCAGTCCCTACCAAGTATTGAGTACAGTAAATGAACATACTTTCCAGAAGGCCAAGAATTAACTAAAAATGTTTTTTTATTGGTCTTATGAACTATTCTAATTTGTTGAGATAAGTGAATGGGTGGGTTTTTGTTAAATGTGAGCCAAAATCATCATAATTAGATAAGAACCAAAGACTTAAACTTCTTCAGTGTGTGTGCACTGAATTTATTTAATACATGAATTACCGAAATAAATGAACTTTTCCACAACATTCTAATTTATTGAGATTCAATTGTATATTTATATTTGTCACATTAGACCCTGATTGGATAAAGTCACAGTAAGACGTTTGACTATTGACACAGTCCACTTTGCAGCCTGTTCTGGCCCAATTAGACAGGAAGAGACCTGTCTGATAAACGTGTATTTACCGATTCTTCTCATAGATATCTATCCTACCGAGTATAACTGAATTTCCTCCAAAGATTTCATGTCACAATTCAGCCTTTAGCAAATCTAGTGTTTAGTTCGTCTTCCAAAGCACTCATGCAGCTCCTTATTAATATGCCATTATTTCCAGGCATTAAAAAGCTGATCAATCAGATCAGAGCCAGACCAGTTTGCCAGATTGTAAAAGTCTATTTTTGTGTGCAATATGTTTGAGTAAATGACTGTGTGATAAGTGGGCCAATATGACCATTGAGTGATTAGAAAATCCCACATTTGACCCAGTTATTGAGGCTGCAATGAAGTTATCACACTTAGGAAATGATGTTAACCAGATATTAAAAAATGTTGATGTCTGTTGTTCCAGTGCGAGGATGTCGTCCAGGAAAGATCGTTCAGATGACGGAAGCAGAAGTTCGAGGACTCTGCATTAAATCTCGAGAGATCTTTCTCAGTCAGCCCATCTTGCTGGAGCTGGAGGCTCCACTTAAAATCTGTGGTAGGTTCGATACTCCCCTTTTCCAGAGCGGAGAACATCTCCACTGTTTTAATTACATTCCTTCATCTCCATTTCTCAAGGTTTATGAAATCAGTGTGTATGTAGAGCAGGTTATAAATATGAACATAATGAGGATAGGTTTGAGGTCATTTCTCTTCTCTCTGTGGCACACCTCAGACCCCTGTGTGTGTGTGTGTGTACGCGCGCCATAGCCATTGACCTGAATTTTTAGACTCTTTTCTTTTCTGAATTGTACTCTGATAAAATAACCAAATAACTTTATTGATTTATGTCAGTTTTATAACTCCCTCTGTCTCTAGGTGACATCCATGGCCAGTATACAGATTTGTTGAGGTTGTTTGAATACGGCGGTTTTCCACCGGAGGCAAACTATCTCTTTCTGGGTGATTATGTTGACCGAGGGAAACAATCTTTGGAGACCATCTGCCTCCTACTGGCCTATAAGATCAAATACCCTGAGAACTTCTTCCTCTTGAGGGGGAACCACGAGTGCGCCTCCATCAACCGGATCTATGGCTTCTATGATGAGTGTGAGCATCGGAGTACATTCAAATATAAATACACCACACCAAACAATCTGAAATCATATTGATTTCTCACCCACTAAACAAACTTTCAGATCATACTTTATTTTTATATGCACATTATTCTCTTGCAGGCAAGCGCAGGTTCAACATAAAACTCTGGAAGACATTCACAGACTGCTTCAACTGCCTCCCTATTGCTGCCATCATAGATGAGAAGATTTTCTGTTGCCATGGAGGTGAGATCGGGTGCATGAAAGATGGTTTTATAGAAATGACTCTTGGCCTGATGAAATAAGTCTAAAAATATTAATGCATGCTCTTTGTAACACTTTCTCTGTGTGATGACTTGTCTCTTTATGTCTGTCTTCTAGGTCTCTCTCCTGATCTCCAGTCAATGGAACAGATACGTCGGATTATGCGACCAACTGATGTCCCAGATACAGGTGTGTATGCACATGCATTATAAAAACTAAAACTTGTTTTGGGTCGATAAATCACTAATGTCTCCATTGGAAAATCTGACAACCTTTGACATTTTCTTTATTAAAAATATTTCCTTCAATTAAATTGTATTTTATAATTAGATCTTCTACATTTTTATTTTAGTAGTATATGTGTTATAGCTTTTATTTATTAAATTAGCTTTTATTTTTAGATTTTCAATTTGAGTTGAGTTTAGTTTAGTTTAGTTTTAGTTTTCATTTATTTCCAACTAAAAATTGGCTTTAGTTAGTCACCTAGTATAACATAACATTTACATTTAATATTGGTTGACCACTAATAAAAACATTTTGATGTAATGAAATATTGTCAGAGATACATATTCTCTGTCTCTCTGTCTTGCAGGGTTGTTGTGTGATTTGCTGTGGTCGGACCCAGATAAGGACGTTCAGGGATGGGGGGAGAATGATCGTGGCGTGTCATTCACTTTCGGTGCCGACGTAGTCAGCAAATTCCTCAACCGCCACGATCTGGACCTAATCTGCAGGGCACATCAGGTACTAATTCATTTTAACCAGTCAGGATCCACTAGCCATGTCATAACTTGGAATAATTGTGGTTAAGTATGCCTCTATATGTAGATTGTGTTTTAGTTTATGCAGTGAGTGTGTCGTGTTTCGCAGGTGGTTGAAGATGGTTATGAGTTCTTTGCCAAGCGGCAATTGGTCACTCTGTTCTCTGCACCAAACTACTGCGGGGAGTTTGACAATGCCGGTGGAATGATGAGTGTGGATGAGTCACTCATGTGCTCTTTTCAGGTGTGTTATCATCCACACACACACATACACATGCATTGCTCTCATAATATATTCACACACTCTGTTTTCTTCCTCAGATCCTGAAGCCATCAGAAAAGAAGGCAAAGTATCAGTACAGCGGGGTGAACTCAGGGCGGCCTGTGACCCCGCCCCGTACGGCTCAAGCCCCCAAGAAGAGGTGAGCGACTCGCCACCCAGAACTACACCCTCCATCCCCCAACCTTCAGCAAACTAGCCCATCTGGGGCAGCTTTACCCTCCAAAATCTCTTACTTGCCCTGCCAAACTTCTTTCTCTTTTCTTAAAATTTGTGTACAGAAATTTTGCTGTGACCAGTCGGATTCTCTTTTCTTTTGCTCTGCTTGTTTGTTTATTGGTATTTTAATAACATAAATAATAATAACAAAACTTCTTTGGGAAGCAACTGCTGAGATGAAAAAACCCAGAGCAAAACACACACTCATTCAACTCACGCAAAAGATCTCTGTAGTGTCCTGATGTATAAGCATTGTATTAAACTTTTCTTCAGTATTCTTTGATTGTTGAACATTAATGTTGATTCATAAAGAAAGAGTGACGATTGTAAGTATTTGAAGGTTGTCGTGTATTTCGCTACACTCTGAAGTTTCAAGAGGCTTTCACGCACACACACAAACTCATACTTTAACTCTGTCGGGGTGCTTGATCACAGGTCAGCAGATACTTTACATGAATACAGACACGATCCGTTGTCGATAAACTAGTTCAGTGTGGACGAAGCTAGAAAAGGGATTTTAACTCGGATAACGTGACACACATTTTCACAGCTGCATTTACCAACGGCATTGCATGTTCTTAATACCTCTGGGATTTACAGTGAAACTCTATACACCTCTGTTTAATGTGCTGTTTTTATGTCTTACGATAGTAATAATTCAGGAGAAAAGTGTCGCAGCATAACACTTAAGACTTGCATGACCCTTGTACACGTCAGTAATAACCCGTCTGAAACAATGTAGTCCCCCAGCCATTTTTTCATTGGATAACAAAACAGCTGACACAAATAGAGCCTCCAAGTGTTTGTTCAATATTAAAGAAATGTACTTGTTTGAAGCTCCCCAACATCATTTAGAAGGTTAAAACTGAATCTATTGGATTTAAGAGCTTTTTGCCTAAAAGCGTAGCACATGTGACTAAACAATGCCTTTTTGTGAGGGATGCATTTCCTCATATTCCTGATATTCACCTGTTATAATTCATTCTTTTGAAATGGTTTTATTTGTGTGTGTTGCTGTTTACTTCTTCTCCTTAATTTATTTCCAAATGTTGGGAAAGCTATCAGAGTGTTCTAAAAGCAGTTCATGAGTTTTGTATAAGTGGGCTTCAATCTTAATAAATGGAAGAAAACTCTCTTTTGCCTCCTCTGTGTTTGTGTCTCTTAGCAACTGCATAAATACCAGGCTAATTAAAGTGGCAGAGACCATAGCTCTGGATGCTGTTCAGCAGAATTTTTCCAAGTGTTTTAGGGATGCACGATATTGGATTTTGCCCGATATTCGATATGCCGATATTTTCAAAATAATTTTGGCCGATGCCGATACCGATATCGATATATATACAAATATATACTGATATATTTAAACTTTAATTTTACTGAAGAGAAATCCATGTATCTCTTCTGTACTGATTCTACCATAAATTTATTATTTTACAAATGTAGACAGACATTCACATCTGAAAAACAGGTCAATTATTTCACTTGGAGAATATCGGTTTGGCTCATCGGCAGAAATATTCATATCGGCCGATACGATAATGGTCATTTTAAGCTTTTATCGGCCGATACCGATATTGTGCCGATATTATCGTGCATCCCTAAAGTGTTTCATTAAATAAGCAGCTCAGTAACTCGCCAGTGCTGGAAATTGTGCACGAGGACAATCTGTGGTCTGTTGTCATGGCTACTCCGTCCATGCAGGGTCAGGCTCTGTTTCAATGCAGCCAAAAGCAGACAATGAGCTAAAAACTGTGTTCAGTTCATTGAAGCAGTTATATAGGATTGATTTGTCTTCATTGTTCCCTTAATATTTATCAAAATTTGTCACATCTGGTCCATGTTTCTTTCTCCAAGCAATGATAAATCTGACCGCACCTACAGTAATATTACATTATGATTAAAAATTCCTGTTTAATATAATTAGCAAACTCAAGGGGGACTTTAGTGTAGTTAATCATTAGTGTCTGATCATAAGGTTATGACCTTGTTCCATCAGTGTGCAGCGTGCGTCTTCACCACTTTAGCTCTTACAGAAGCTGTAATCCAGTTCCAGGCTGTGTTCACTGCCCTCCTGAGTGGCTCATCACAGAGGCATCCACACAGAAGGAGGCAGGGCAGGACTACGTGCAGTTCTGCCAGGAGCCAGACAAACAGCAGGAAGAGGCCGGCTGTCAGCAGCTGGAGTGCGACAGTATCTGCACAGATCTCACTCAGCCAACAACCTAGCTTGCTGTTTTTCAGCAACTGAACCAGCCTGCAGTCTCTGACCATGTTCTGTGAGGTGAAGGAGACTGATAAGCGACAGGCAGGCCCAGTCTGCACAGCTTCTAAGGTGTGTTTCTTTATTACCTGTTGGTCTTGAGTTGAAAGCTGAGATCTGTTCGATGTCTTCATGCAGACCTCATTGTCTCCCGGTGAAATTCTTCTCTTGGCACAATCTGTTCTTATGCGAAATCTCTTCTCCATGATCAGGCTTCTTGCAAAGAACATTTTATCTCATTAGTAAATCTATTTACAGCTGTGTTCTTATAAAGTTAAGCACTAATGCACATGAATGCTACTGTTACTAGAATCTTATATTTGCTAAAACTTCTGGGTAAGTGAACAATAAGATCACTGGCAAACATTTAGACAAAAGTATTTTAATTAAAAACGTATTTTTTAACTGTTCTCAGGATCATTTATTCATGTGTGTGTGTGTATATTCAGTACTGTATAAAAGTCTTTAGTTATTTTTATGTTTGGCTGTAGTGTGTTAGTAGGACATATCGGTTTACATTTCCCAACATAATTTTTGCCATTAATTGTAATAATCCAGTGAGATTTTTGTTTGCACCAAAATAATATATACATACATATTACAACATAAACACATAACTAAAACTAATTTAACTTTGTTATATATATTTATATTTTTACAGTCAAACCAAAATGTATTCTGACAACTTTAACATTTCACACATTATCACAGTTTATTCGCTATAGTTTAGAAAATGGTAATAACAGGACAAGAATTCAGAGTTAAACTGTGTCAGAACAAATTCATCTTGATAATGTCAAAAAAATAAAACAGACTAAACATGGTCAGGTCAAAGTGTCTGAATAATTTTTTGGTCACAATTGTATTTATTATTTATTTTTTTAAATCTAATTTTACTGGTAGTTCATTGTATGAAGAATTTTTTGGTATAATATGTGACAGTTTACCTATTTTGCTATCCTCACTTACATAAATCAACTATTCCGTCTTGCACCCACTAGTAAAAGAAAAACATCAAAAATTATATCTGGTCTGAAGAAATTTTGGTTTGACTGTATATATATATATATATATAGTAGTCAACATTTGAAGTGTATCAAAACCTTTCATAAAAGTTTTCCTAAAACCAAATTGTGTTCTTATCTCAGGAAAACTTTTTTGATCCACTTCAAATGTTGATTACTTGCATACCCAAACGAAAGGATCTGTTATCTTTACCTCTTCAGGAAGTTGCTGTCTTAATCAGGAAAGAAACAGTTTTTCACAGTTTAAATGAAAACAGTTATTTACACTGACGCTCTTCGTTTATTATATTATATTATATTATATTATATTATATTATATTATATTATATTATATTATATTATATTATATTATATTATATTATATTATAGAAAATACACTTTATAGTATTAAAAACTGCGTTTCCTCCAGGTCAGCAGGGGGCAACAGCGCGATTAGCTTGTCTATAGCGGATGTGTATGTGTCATGCCAAACTCACAGCACAACAACATACTGACACCTCAGCTGCATATTCTGACAAAAAAACACTCTACACTCTCACAAACTTCACTGACAGGCTCATAAACACAATAAGAGGTGGTTCGCGCACTGGGCGGAGGGTTTATGTCATAGAATCCTCAGGTTTTGGGTCCGGTTCCGCCCGAAACATGTCCTGCTGTCTGCTGGATTTTGGCCGGGTCCAGGAGCTCAGACAGGTTCGAGACTTTCTCTTCCCAAAGCACAACAGCGCCGGACTCGAGGAAGAGAAAACACGAGCAGGTAACGTTTCTGCTGTAGTTTGTATGTCTGTGTATGTAAAGTCCAGTTTCATGATGGTTCTCCTGATTTATGGGTGTCAGTCCGGGTGTGTGAGGTTTGGCCTGGATGGTTGGTAGCGCTGAAAAAAGATTTTTTTTAATAGGTAAAAGCAGAATAACACAGTCCTTACCAGAACTGACAGGCTGTGTGTGTTGTGTTTTATTTGCATACATTACAGAAACTACAATTTCAGTTGTCAACTGATTAAATAATGTTTTTAATTAAAATATATAAATGCAGAAATTTGCTTGAGGCTTAGATTTAGAGATAAAATATATCAAATAAACTGTTTTTATATTGAGCTAATAATAAACAAATTGCATGTGTGTTTTTTGGAAAAAGAAGCAATTTTTAGAAAGTAAATTGTCTGACTGTGATGCAGAATAATGTGTTCACACCCTGCAGTAAGAAAGAGAGAGAGAGAGGGAGATGTAGGGAAGAAGGGAGGTGTATTTGCCCTTGGTGAATGAGTCATCCTGCAGAAAGGTCCTGAAGCACATGACTGCGTTAGAAACGGTGAATGAGCGAAAGACGAAAAGAAAACAAAACAGGAAAGGGTATATTAAGAGTTTGTAAGTAAGCTAAATCTTGCATTCTTGATTTTGTTCGGGGCGATTGGCAGGGATTTTTGACGAAACACTTGACTTTAGAGATTTAAGAGACAAATGAGCATGCATGGGATGAAAAAGAGAAAGTGTGTTTGAATGCTCACAGAGGTTGAAGGACACAAGTTGAAGCTGAGTGACTGTTTAATGTGAATACATTCGTCCTTGCTTACCACATTATTTACAGCACATCCTTTTCTCTTTGTAGAGAATGAGTTAACGTGGGATGACTCCGACTGGGGCTCTTGGGAAAATCCGGGTGGTAAAGAGGATGGAGCTCAGGTACACCAAAAAATTAAAATGAATGTCATTATTTACTCAACGAAATGTCATTCTAAACCTGTATGCTATTATTTTTCTGTGGAAGACACAAGTTGAAATTTTAAAGAATCGCTGCACTCCTCTTTTCCATAGACTGTTCATAATGACCACAAAATAACATAAATGCACAATAAAAAAAATAATGTTTTTCCTCTGAATTCTGCATGTTGTTCTCTAAGGCTGAGGAGGAGGAGCAGCAGCAGAGCGCCCCCTGGCTACAGGACTGTGTGCTGTCTCTCTCACCCTGCTCAGATCTGCTGGTCATCGCTCGGGAGCAAAAAGCTACATTTCTCTCTGGTACACACACATACACACAGCAGTGATTACTCTCTTTTTTATTGGTGATTGATTGGCATAACTTGTATGTGAATTGAATTATTTGCAGCTAAATGGCGGACAGAGGAGAGTGGGCAGGAGGAGATGACCCTCACTGTGACCTGGAGTGGAACGCTGAGCGCTGAGGAGGGGTGAGAGACAGAAGAGGAGAGGGGAGGGTCAGGATTGGATGGTTTTATGGGAAATGACATGAAGGGATTTAATCCCTCAAACAAGAAAGAATGAGTTACAAGACAGAAATGAAGGACTGAGCTATATTATGTGTAATGGAGTTTGTAAATGTTTTTTAAAAACATATGTCTACTATAAGGAGGACTGTAAAAAGTGAGAGAAGTTTTTTTTTTTTTTTTTTTTTTTCCACTGGTTTTCAATTTTTTTGTCTGTTCTTTCCACAGGGAGTGTATCAGTAGTGTTATCTGTATTCCACTGTCCAGCCAGAAGAGGTAAGAACATCATATACACGCTCCTGTATACAGTGACCTTAAAGCCTTTTACTTTGTTTCAATAATTATATTGTGACAAAATAAATGCTTCTTTCTGTTCATCTAAGAATCCTAAAAAAATTAAAAAGTGAAAGTAACGTGACATACAGCCAAGTATGGTGATCCATACTCAGAATTCGTGCTCTGCATTTAACCCATCCAAAGTGCACACACACAGCAGTGAACACACACACACACCCAGAGCAGTGGGCAGCCATTTATGTTGCGGCATCCGGGGAGCAGTTGCTCAAGGGTTTCACAGTCGTGGTACTGCCAGCCCAAGACTCGAACCTACAAACTTAGGCTTAGGAGTCAAACTCTCTAACTATCTCGGCCAGGCCACAACTTCCCTTCTAGAAAAAATATTAAGCAGCGCAACTGTTTTCCAAATTAAAAATAATGAGAAATGTTCCCTGAGCACCAAATCTGCATATTAGAAAGATTTCTGAAGGATCATGTGACACTGAAGGCTGGAGTAATGCTTTAAAATAGAAAACAGTTGTTTCATTTATAATCATATTTCACAATATTACTATTTGTTGCTGTAATTTGGATAAAATAAATGCAGACTTGTTGAGCATAAGAGTTATTTTAAAAAAACATTTGAAAACATTTTAAAAGATCTTACCGACCTCAAATGGTAATCTCTGTGCTCGTAATGTGTTTATGTGTTCAGGAGCTCTACTGGCCGGCCTGATTGGACCTGTGTTGTGGTTGGATTCAGCTCAGGTTATGTCCGTTTCTACACCGAGGTACCGTGATGTTTTCAGACCTATGAGCGCACCAGCTCAATTCAGACTCTAATGCATTGATATGTTTAATAAAAAAGTCATATTTAATCAAAACCAGACCAATATCAGCAGAGCAGACAATCCACTGCTGGTTTAATCCACCGTGTGTGTGTGTGTGTGTACAGAGTGGTGTTCTTCTGTTGGCCCAGTTGTTGCATGAAGATCCTGTGCTGCAACTGAAGTGTCGCACCTATGAGATTCCACGTCACCCTGGAGTAACAGAACAGGTACAGATGCCTCTCACGCTGACATGACAAAGCCTGTGTTAAGCAATTGTTAGCAAGATTAAACATGACATCTTAGCTTAAACAGTGGCCCAAACTCAGTCCGCCTACTCTGATGACGCTCTGATCAGATGTTGAAATGTCTGTTTCTCTATCAGCATGAGGAGCTCAGTATTTTGTACCCAGCAGCCCTTGTCACCATCGATGGCTTTAGTCTCTTCCAGTCTTTACGTGCCTGTCGAAACCAGGTTGCCAGAGGTAGGAGAGAGAGAGATGTTGACAGGTTATCATGTGACCAGTAGGCCTAACCTATTTTTAATTTAGTCTCATGTTATTTGTTTTCACCCGGTGTATTCCCTGCATCTATTTCTTTACCTTTCAGCTGCAGCAGCAGGAAGTGATGTCATCCAGCCTCCACCACTGACCTATAAGAAGTGGGGCCTGCAAGACATGGACAAAATTACAGACCATTCCAGCATAGGTAAAAGAGTTCTTAACTCTTATGTTTTTTTCTTTTTTATCCTTCAGAAATCATTCTAATATGCTTATTTGGTGATAAATAATTTTTTTTCTTAGTATTACCAGTGTTAAAACTGTAGTGCTGCTCAGTATTTCTTGTGGAAAATGTGATAAATGTTTTTTAGGATTTTTTGATGAATAGAAAGTTCAAAAGAACAAAATTTGAAGTAGAAATCTTTTGATATATTAGAAATGTTTTTTTTTCTGTCACAGTTAATCAGTTTAAAGCATCATTGCTTATTATTTTCTTTCAAATAATAATTACTGATGCTAAACTTTTGAATTGCAGTGTAAGGTTTCTCTTTCAGGTATTACTACTCTCAGTGTGTTCGATCAGATGAAAAATGCATCTATGCTTGGAGGATTTCATGCTTCGGTTAAAGGAAGCCCTCCTGCTATGAGTCAGTATATCACAGTGGGAGGTGGACCCTACACTGGGTTCTACTATGCTATAGAGGTACAAACACACACACACACATATTTTTCTAGGAGTTGTTTGTAGTAGTTCTTGTTGATTATGGCCAATTTTCCCCTCTCTCTCTCTCTCTCTCTCTCTCTCTCTCTCTCTCTCTCTCAGGGTAGTTCTCAGCCTCTTCTCTCCCATGTGGCTCTGGCTGTGGCCAGCAAACTCACATCAGCTCTGTTCAGTGCTGCCAGGTCTGTGTGTCTTGGTTATTTTAAGTCTTGGCTCTTATTAGCACTGACCTGACATGTTTAGTCTCACTCCATGTTTACTCATTCTTGTTCTCAGTCTCTCTCTCTTATCTTCCTCTTTAGTGGCTGGTTGGGATGGAAGAGTAAAAATGAAGAGGAGACTGTGCAGAAACAGAAGCCAAAAGTTGAGCCAGCCACATCCCTTCCTGTTAGGTAAGTTTATTTACAGTAAAACTACCTCCCACCATGCATATCATTGCCTGTTAACTACTAGTAATTATATACACACAATAAAAAAAAAACACATTTAACATTTTTCGTCTTTCTTCAGGTTTGGTCTTCCAGATTCTCGTCGGCATGGCGAATCTATCTGTCTCTCTCCATGTAACACTATGGCTGGAGTCACAGATGACTTTGGCAGAGTTACGCTGCTGGATGTGGCACGTGGCATCGCTATCAGGATGTGGAAGGGTGAGCAGTTTAGCGAGACTAATGTAGTCAGATTTGCGAACAGGCGTCGTATGAACCTGTTCCTATTAAATTGCACAAAACAACATGTGACTCACTGGATTTGAATCAGTGTGATGAAGGCTTCACTTAACAAATGCACACAAAGCATCACAACTGTTACTTAGATCAGTATTATTACGGACGGTTTGTTTATATGACAGGTTTGTATTGAAAAGCTAAAAAATCCTACAAACATTAAAACAGTAAAAAAAAAAAAAAGTATTGTGGTTTCATATTAAGCTGCACAATTTCCTTATAATAAGAAATGTTTCCTGAATTATTTCTGAAAGATCATGTGACACTGAAGACACCACAAAATTCACCTTTATTTATTAAAATAGAAAATAGTAATTTTAAATTGTAATATTTCAGTACATTGCCTTGCTGAGCATGAGAAAAAAAAAAAATATAGAAATTTATATTTGATAAATATTATAAAAAAAAATGTTTTTGAACAGTATATATAAACAATAATGTTTTTCGATAATATCTGTATTATGTCCATGCAGGCTATCGTGACGCTCAGCTCGGATGGGTACAGGTGTCAGAAGCTCGTGGGGAGAGAGATCTAGCCACATCTCCTTCTATGCCCCGCCGGCATGCCCAATTTCTGGTGATTTATGCCCCACGCAGGGGCATTTTAGAGGTGTGGGGAACTCAACATGGACCACGAGTAGGGGCTTTTACTGTGGGCAAACACTGCAGGTACATACTCGCACACAAAAACTAAAAACCACTCTCCTGATTGCTGCCGTCAAAAAAAAAAGCATATTCATTCAGGTTTCTCTCTTTCAGGTTGCTGTACGCAGGTCACAGGTTAATGGGTGTGAACAGTGTAACCAGTCAGGGCTGGCAAATCCACACACAACAAGTCTGTCTGTTTGATCCAGTTAATGGAGCCCTGAGAGCCATCACCATACCATTCCACCTGGCACTCAGGTACACAATCACACATAAATATTCATGAAGGTGTGCACATTAATATTCACAAACACACACACACAATGCAGGTTAGTGCAAATGTGTCTGTTCTGTGTTGGTCAGTGATAAAAAGAGCGAGCGCGCTAAAGACATGCACCTGCTGAGGAGACTCACCACTCTTCTGAGGAGCCGGGAGGTGGAGCCAGGTCAGACCTACCTCATTAATATTCATGATAGACCATGCATATACGTGAAACACCTTCAAGTTGTCATCCATAACATTTTTAAAGAACCACTACTCAATGTTGTCTTTTAGTTCTATTGCACAAATGTGTTAACATGTTTGAGTTGACCTGTAAAGTTTTATTGACAGCTCTGCTTGAGAGTGAAGCCCAAAGTGTGTTACTGGACATTAAACATCCAGCTATTAAGAAACAGGTTTGTAAGACATATACAAACATAAATGTGTTATACAGCATATGTTAACAAATTCTTTAATAAAATATCTGATTGATTGACAGGCTCTGGAGTCACTTCTGTCCAATAAGAATCCACCAGTGTCCTGTTTGACCAATGTTACTCGTGCGTTATTGGCTAGCCTGAAAGAACAAGGTAACACCCTCAGTCCTCACTGGGCATTGTGTATTCTTTCATATTTAAACACTTATGTCAATGTTTAATCTGTTTTTCTGTGTATGTTTTAGATCCTGAAGCAGTGGACAAATCGTTGCTGCAGTTTTGTTCATCCCAGCTCAGACTTCTCCAGCTCTACACCAACGTTCAATTACTGCACACACCAGATACATCACCCACTGAGCCTGAACATGTGAGTAAAGCAGACACTATCTAGTTTACCTGAACTAATGTATTATCGTCACACTAGGATTTGAACTAAAGGCTTCTCCTTTCCATACAGTCGTCGTTTTCTGGCATTAAGGAGGATCTTGCTCGTGTCGGCCCAGTACTGCAGCGATACACAGAGATGAACTTTCGGCCTTGCGTCTCATTTGCTCAAGACTCAAGTGGACCGCTGCCAGTCCGAACATTTCTGTCTCAATTGGAGTGGGTGAATGGAGAGCTCAGAGTGATTAAACAACCTGACACCGATTGGACCCAACTGGGTAAATCTCGATATTTATCACATAGTGCATTTAATAACACTGTTAATGTACTCTTTAGCCAATCTCAAAATGATTATCAATTTTCATGTTGTATATTATAATGTTAGGCACTCATGTGTAGCATTTCAAATTTAAGTAATGTTTTAGTTTTAATTTATTTAGGCAAAATAAATACTGAAAATAGTGTAGAATTTTCTGTAGTATCAGTTACTGGCAGTAGCAAGAAAATTTGTAACATTTAAATTTTAATATTGGTGCATCACAAATGTGTGTTTTGTATGTATTTCAGGTAGTTTCCTGTTCTGGGGTTGTCTGTCTGGTCAGAGTCCTTTACAAAGAGTTTGTGAGACTCTGCAGGAAAGTGGCATCAGCCCTCAGCAGCTTCTGGTAAGTGATATAAAAAGAAAAAAGGGGTTGGAATGGTTAAAATAGAACATGATTTGCTTAAATGTGTTCTCTGCTTTTTTGTGTCTCTCTGGCAGTCTTTGCTCTTGTCAGTTTGGCTGAACAAAGAGAAGGATGTACTAAAGTACCCAGACGCCGTCTCACACCTGGGCACACTGCTGTCCACCCTCAGCTCCATGAAAGGTCTTTAAACTCATCTGTGAGAGAGATCAACCTGTTTATTTTTATCCAGAATAACAACTTTTTAATTGTGCACATATGGCCATCAGGAGCGGTGGATGAGTCATGGGACGGCCAGTCTGTCTCGCCCTGGTGGCAGCAGGTGCGCACCGCTTGTGTTCAGTCTGAGAGCTCCGCTGCCGCACTACTGGCGGCTCTAGTCGCTCATCGTGTAGCCAAGAATGCCATTACCAGGCTGGCAGAGAGCAAGGTGTGTGTGTGGGGGTGTTTTTCTCTATATCTATAGAGATACAGAGTGCAGTATGTGTGTAACTCTTTCTCTCTGTCTTTCAATCTGTGCAGTTTCAGGAGGAGTGGGAATGTGTTTCTCTGGAGTTGGAGCAGTGGGTGGTGTGTATAAAGCAGTTGGAGGATGTTCTTGCTCTACAAACACTGCTCTGCCTGCCATCTCCTCAGGGCTCTACAGGTGGCGCTGTAACACGCTGCTCGGTCAAAATGCTATTAGAGAGTGGCAGAGGTACAAATTAAACAATAAACTACTGTTCCAAAATTCTTGGATTTTTTTGTTTTGTTTTAATTCTTTTAATTAATACTTTTATTTAGTAAAGATGCATTAAATTGATCAGAAGTTTATATTCTTTAAAAAAAAATTGATTAAATAAAGCAGTATTGGTCAGCGCAAGAATCTTCTTTAGTATTTAATAAATCTTATCGACCCAAAACTTTTGAACAATGGTGTGTACTGCAGCTGTCAGAAACAATTAGATTTAAAATATCTGCTTTCATACCAGCTAAGATAAAATGATATGACTTCAAATGTTTTCTTCTTTGAATTGTTTGTCTTTTAGGTGGTGTAGCAGACTGTGTTTCTAAGCTGATCTTCAGACAGGGTGTGTCTCCAGATCTCCTGAGGGATATTCTACAACAGAGGGAAGAGAATAAGCCCATGGAACAGCAATTACAGCAAGGCGAGGAAAAGAAACTGGAGGGTAACTCTGGAGATTCCTGATCATGTTTCTTACCGTATTTTCCGGACTGTAAGTTTGGCTGGTCCTGTGACTTAGTCAGGTGCGACTTATTTATCAAAATTAATTTGACATGAACTATGAAAAATGAACCAAGAGAAAACATTACCTTCTCCAGCCACGAGAGGGCGCTCTATACTGCGCAGTGCTCCTGTAGTCTACCACTGAGCAGCTTAGAGCGCCCTCTCGCGGCTGTAGACGGTAATGTTTTCTCTCGGTTCTTGGTTCTAAATAAATGCGACTTATATATGTTTTTTTTTCCTCATCATGATGTATTTTTGGACTGATGCGACTTATAGTCCGAAAAATACGGTATATTAGATCATTTAAAATTGTTCCAGGGTGTTTTCCATTTATAATAGTTCTTTAAGCTTTAGTGTGTTCTGTGGTTGACTGAAGCATCTGTGTGTGCGTTTGTGTTGTCGTAGAGCTACTGGAGTGTGTGTGTCAGAGGTTCCCAAATTCTCTGTCTCCTGATGTGCTGATTGCTCACTGTAGCTGGGAAAACATGGTCCAGTGGAACAAAGACCCTGAGGTAAAGACTAAACACTGTCTTAATAGATTTGGTAACTAAGAACAAGTTTGTTAGAATGACCCGAAAAATACCGGACCAAATTAGTTTTGTTTTTGTTCATTCGTTTTGTGAAAGAACTGCATTTATTTATTTCTAAGTGCTTGTTCGTAAAAGTAAAGAAGTATTAAAGGAACTTGAATTCCTTGTAATTTGCTACTGGAGAAACACCAACCAGTCATCTCTCCCTTTCTCTTCAGGTGGGGCAGTACTTAGAGTGGTCAGTGGAGTTTTTAAAGATGATATCCAATCCTCACATTCAGTTCGGTAAGAGATATATGGTGTACATTGATTAGATGAAAGCTCATTGTGTTGGCAGATCAACGGATAGGAAGTTGCCACAGCATATTTCTTCACATCTATGCTCTTCTCTCAGGTGTCTCTGTTATGATGTGGCAGACCTTCATAGTCAAGCGGTTTTCGGCTGCTGCCTTCCTGATGGAAAAGGTTTGTATTTCTGTGTACTGTGGCTCTTCCTCTTTGTGTGTCGTTTAAGATTTAAGAATTGACTGTGCGTGTGTTGATGTAGGTGGGAAAGGCACCTAAAGACCGACTGTGCAGACGGGTAAGAGAAGTCACAAAGCATAAATTCAATTCCGATCTGTTTCATTTGAATTAACCTCTCTCTCTCTCTCTCTCTCTCTCTCTCTCTCTCTCTCTCTCTCTCTGTGTGTGTGTGTGTGTGTATTTAGGATGTAGGAATGGGAGACGCAGCTTTGAGGAGTTTCCTGGGCTCCAGTGTGCAGTTACTGCAAGCCCTGATGGAGGTCTCGTCTTCCTCTATTCTTCCTTCCTTTCCTTTTTTCTCTAGAGTAAGGACTGATTAAACATTGGATGCATGGGCGGAAGCATGTCTTAAGTTACTGTGGATTTTACAATGATTTGCGATGAATGGGTTGAAATAAAAGTGAGACATATATTCGAATCGTCTTGTCTCTCTCAGGCAGATTCAGCGGTGGAGGAAGTGTCTGCTCCAGATGTGCGCGTGGACGAAGTGTGGGGCGGTGCTGAGGGTCCAGTGTCTATAGTGGAGTTAGCTCTGGATCAGAGGTCCGTTCACTATCCTCTCGTTCAGCATCATTGTGTGTTAGCGTCACTGCTGCACGCCGCCATGACCTTCTCTCTGCGCCTGAAACCACTCAGCCTGTTTGACAGCAAGGTAAAAGTACACAATTCTGCATTTATACATGCACACCTCAATCAAAGTTTGGTGCCTTAAAAAAAAGGAATGGTGACATGATTAGCCGTGGTTCTTATGAGTGACACAGCTTCAACTCAACATGTACTGACCTAATATTTACTTCTAAAGTTTTACTCGAATATTCATCACTATAAGGAAGAAAAATGTTATTGAAATGTCTGTTTTATAACTAATTCATGTTGTCTTTTCTGTCATCTACAGGGCAAGAATGCATTTTTTAGAGATTTGTCCTCTATCCAGCTGCTGCCCAGTGGAGATATGGACCACAGTCTGGTGTCTGTGAGACAAGAGGTGAGTCACAGTGCCACTCTCAGCATTGGAGGGAGAACTGCTATCATCAAGATCCATGCAAAATGGCTTTGTTTTATTCCAAAGATTTTATGGTCACATGCATCTTGTACAGTGAAATGAAGACTAAAAGAATCTCAAATAATAAGTCATGAGATGTGTATAGCTTGCCTCTGAATCCAGTGTTGATGTATGACTCTCTTGTGTGTGTGTGTGTGTGTGTGTGTGTAGTTTCTGATGAACGTGTTAACAGGCTGGGTGAAGGTTCTAGCTGAATCTGAGGAGAACGGTGTCAAACACAGCAGCGCTGAAGACATGTGGCCATCTGTGTGTATGGAGCTCTCGTCTGTACTGCAGGTCAATACTGACATCCTGCGCAGACACCTCGTCTGTGAGCTCTACAACCAGGGCCTGGACCTGCGGGCAGAGGAGGTAACACACACACACGTTAAACCTCCCGAGCATATATACAAGAGGGAAATATAGAGATGCTAATGAGCTTTCTGTTTGCTTTTGCTTTTTTTTTAACCTTTTCTTTTGTTCTATTTTTTTTTCATTGTGTAATATTTTTTTATTTTCCTTTTTATTTGTAATTTATTGCTTAATTTTTATTTTTCTTATTTTTTTTTGTATGCATTTTATCTTTCTACTTTTCTCATTTTTCTTTTTGTAATTTTCTTACGTTTTTTTTCTTTTAGTATATATCTTCATCTTTTTTCCTTATTTTTAACTTTCTCTTTGTTCTTTTTATCATTATATGGCAGGTGATGATGGAGGTGCAGGACAAAGATGTTTTGAGCTCTCAGCTGCTGGTGTTGACTGGTCAGAGACTCGCTTTCTCTTTGCTCCACTCCCATTTACAGACCAAACCCAACATGGAGCTGTTGGCCCGTCTGCCGCCCACCCTCTGCACCTGGCTGAAGGCTATGGTGAGATCACACAGACTGCACAGTTTTCAGATCTCTTACCATCTTACACTCATCTGTGTCATGGTTTGTGTGTTGCTAGGACCCCAGTGAGCTGCGCTGTCCCTCAGTCCCTCTGTCTCAGAGCAGTCGACTGATCAACAAAGTCATCGAGATGCTCCCCGAAAACCACGGCCAGTACAGCCTTGCCCTCCACCTGCTGGAGGCCGTGGACTCTTTACATGAAGAGCCCTGATATAAAGAAATGCACAGGAAGAGAGAATGAGAATCATGTGTTTTTTTATATATATATTCTAGACTTTAAAAGATTTCAAGAAGCCCTGAGACCTGGAAAACCACCCAGTCAGTATCTTAAATAAACACATCTTCATCATCATCGTCATCTGTAATCTGCTTAATTTAGCAGACTTGAATTTCTTTTTCACAGCTGCCACTAAAATAAGATATCTAGAACACTAGCACGTCTAGAGGATGTGCTATCCCACAATGCCTGTGCACACTGAACAGGTCACAAATATAGGACCTGGAGTCTCTAGTGTCTAGAGTGTTATTAGGTTAAAAACAATGTAATTCCTGTACAGTAGTCATGTATTAAAAAGAATGGTGTTCTTTACAAGGAAGCTTTAAAATAATATTGTACTGTAAACAGTATAATCAAAATATTACAGTATATTAAAACCACAGGGGTTATATTTTTTATTTCAAATTCTAGATGTTCTTGTTCATTTATTATGCCGATTAAACATGTCTGCAATGTCTCATTTATGCTGCTTATTAGTAAACAAGCACTAAAATGACTTCTGTTATTGTATGTTATTTAAATGTACAAGTTTAGGTGTGGTTGAAAGGGGAAACAAAAGAAAGATTTCTGACCTTTTATGCAGTCCTGTACCAGCTGTGCCTGGCTGCTCATATAAATGCGACGTTAACCATGAAACCAAAAATAAAGAATTTTAGAGAACTGTTGTGAATCTCATTGTACTCAAAATGAAAGGGATAAACTAGCAACAACATTAGAATATAGTTAGAATAAAAGAACCACAAAGACATTTAATTTTTTTTTTTTTTGCACCGAATTATGTGACCCTAGCAGCAGGCCCTGTATTGAGGGTAGGTTTAAGATTAGGATTGAGATTGAGATTGTGTTTATTGGTAGGTTGGATTAGCTCAATACAGCGCCTGCTATGGTCAAAGAACTTGGTTCAACACCGATAGTACTGTCCCTTCGGTGCATATTTGTTTATCTGCAATATGGGGAAAATAGGCAAACACCATCGATTACGAATTACCTCAGGAAATCCATTCGGTGTAACTACTGCAACTTGTAAAAGAGAATTACAGAGACTTTCTTATTTACTTAACATTTTAATCGTTTGTCTGATTCTAAAATGATGCATGTAATTAAGAGACGGTTATCGTACTGTGAAAATCTTATACGTTAGACACGGTATGATAACCGTCTATTTTAATACCGTATTGTGTCGGTTTATCGTCATATAGGAAAAAAGCAACCAGACAGAGAATCTTGCCTGTGTGCATCTTTCCGTCTCCACTGCCTCAGACTCGTCAGTGTGTACCCCACACACACAGTTTTTTTTAATGAGAAACAAAGTCTCAACTTTCAAGTTCTGTCCATTTCCTCATGAAATCCAAACAATAAATGCCGTTTTGTTACTTTTTAATGTGACAGATTTGGCATGTCATTATTTGCTGTATTGGGGGGGTATGTGCATCCAGACTGAGAACTGCCTGTGTGTGTCATCTCTTCTCTTTACTTCTACTTAAAGCAGGACATATACATGAATAAACACAGTGCGGTATATTAGAAGTGTATTAGCTTTCACGTTATCATAGTTTCCTCAGGAAATCCACTTCCAATAGGCTATAGCTCATTAGTCAGCAAGAAAAAACAACTGCAGACATGAGCTCATTTACTTAACCTGTTAGTAATTTACATATGCTTGAGTAACTCTGTCATGAAGACAATATTATAACGGTACATAAATTTGGGAAAGTGAGAACACATGAAGATTCACTTTATCATTCCTATTCTCTTCCCTGTATGTACTGTTTATTGGTTTAGCAATAAAAGTGACTCATAAAGCATCAATTTACAGGTAAACCAAAAAACTAAAATGAACAAACTCTCCTCTCACTGAGCCTCATTAATGAAACAAGCAGAATGAACGTTTAAAGTTTGTAAACCTATTGTTAGATGTCACAATTTAAGACTGGTTTCACTACGGACTTCTGCTTTGGCTTCATGAATAAGTCACACTGACATTACAGAACGTCTTCAGTTTAAATTATCACAATAAAATATACCCCTTCATGACTTGAATATACATACAAATGAACTCCTTCCAAATTCATCCTTATAACAGTTCATCTCCCTGTTTGACCCCTGAGAAACACCATCCCCCTCTCCCACACCTTCAGACACTTTCTGCCCTTTACAATAGCAGCTTCAATCTGGTCCATGTTAGCCCTTGCAATCTTTAGGAGGAGGAGGAGGAGGAGAGCCGGTGGGTGAGCAGTAGTCATAGCAACAGTCCTGGTGATTACTTGGCATTTTCCAGCATGTTCTGGCATCGTGGGCAGAGGCAGTCTGGCTCATCTGATGTGTATCGTCTACATCTCGGACAGCGTGAGAGAGAGGTGGGCATCGCAGCTACGACGTATGCACTCTCCTCCCGGATCAGGCCCCCTACACATCACACAGAGGAGCAGAAGAAAGTGCAGTTCTATCTTGCATAACTGAACAAGTGTTATATACTTTTTTATATTATTTTTCTTAATTGGGATTAATAGGGATTGTTCTGTTTCCCAAGTAAAGATATGTTTAAATGCTTATCCTTCTGACTTGAACCTCACCACCAAAATAAATTATATATATATATATAAAAAGAAAGAAACCTGCTTTCAGATAATTTATATAAGTATATCTTACCTTCCAGGTTGATGAGGAAGGTTCCTGTGCTTGTGATGGCATCCGTTGGCAAATCCCGCGGGAGAGAGTTTGTCAGAGTGGTGCGTGAGGCCATCATGAGCTCTGTCAGCTGGGAGCAGGTGGACGTGGGCTCCTCTTGAAGAGACTGACAGAGAAGAGTGAAAAAAACTTTAGCTGCAAGCAAATGAAGCACAAAATGATGTTAATTTGAATGAACAGATGTTAATGTGTGTGTTCAGACTGACACAAACATTTGCATGCCGTCAATGTCACATTTGTATTTTTTCACGCAGGGTTCTACTTTCTTTCTCAAACAAAACTGGGCAGCAAATAAGATTTAAGCTTTTGTTCACAGGCCCAGGGCCACGGCTGTCACATAAAACCACAACTTCATGGCACTCATAGCGAACACAAAAATCGAAATGGTTCTTTAAACATATGTTCAGGCAGGCTGACTTCCTTTTTTTTAATCTCTGTAACAAACATGTGTCAGAAACAGAAAGTTGCTTAGTGCTTTATGGACTACCTACTGTCAGGTATTGAATTTGCATGTCGATCTTTCATTTTTATGCACTTGTCTGAACAGACACATTAATATGAGCTGTTTCTGGTCCAACATTATAGTGAACAGGCCTTAAAATCAACGATGTACCTCCATGAGCTCAAAGAACAGGCCGGGCTCAATGGAAATGATGAGCTCATATTCCGCAGCGTTACATCCCGGAATAGATGACAGGAAGGAATCTCTGACAGCACACGCTCCCTCCACTGCTTCCTCCAGTCCCGGCCTCCGCCACACTGAACTAGTCTTAATCCAACCGCTACGAAACAAAGTGTCCCCCTCTACAGACAAAGAGGGAGGAGAGAAGCGTTACAGTGGGATAATGAGTCCATGGATGCACAGCATCAGTTTTATACAGAAGTGTGTGTACCATCATGTCCAGGAGCGTGTAGGTACACCTCCTCAGCCAGATGAGGGAGTACAGGAGCGATAGAACGACTTACTCCATCCAGAATCTCTTCTAAAACTGTCTGACACGACCTCCGACCAAGGGAGTCCTCAGGGTCACAATACAGCCTGAGAGTTAGAAAGAGACAGTGAGGATTTTTTTTTTCACTAGAGAATATTAAAAAAATAGCTTAAGGATTTAAAAACAAAAAGTAATGTGTGGTTATGAGTGGTTACCGATCTTTAATGATGCTGAAATAGAAGTTCGACAAATCTCTAGTGATGAAGGACTGCAGCAGACGGATAGCACGGCCATTGTCAAACTCACTGTAAGCATCTGTTACCTTCAGTACACACAAACACACATGACATGATCGACTGCAGTGTAGAGCTGATTTATGCTGTACAAACATTTGAACTGGTTAACACTGAAACCCACCTTCATGCTGAACTCTCTGAGCACGTGCAGCATGTACTGATCTATGTAGTGCATTTGTTTAGGGTCCACGGCCTGGGAACGAGGATCAAAACCCTGGAGATTTCCCAAGAGAAACCGCAGTGTGTTCCTCAGCTGGAGAGAGAGAAGGGCAGTTTGAGAAAGAGACCATTAGCATATAAAACTTTGATTTACACCAGTTTAGGGTAGGCAAGTTTTTTTTTTTTTTTGATAAAACGTTATGCATAATACTGTGAAACATTACAATATAAAATAACAGATTTCTATATGAATGCATTTTTAAATGTAACTTATTCCTGTGATGTCAAAGCTGAATTTTCAGCAGCCATTACTCTTATTTTCAATGTGGAAAACAGTTACATTAACTGAACACTAACGGTGACATTTTTATTTCAGGATTTGAGGAATAGAAATTTCAAAAGAACAGCAACTATTTAAAGTATAAATCTTTTGTAACATTCTAAATGTCTGGGTTTTTTTTTTTTTTTTTTTTATCTACTGCATCCTTGATAAACAAAAGTACTCATGAAAAATTCCTTCAGAATCCAATCTTTTAAAAGTTTAGTTTAGAGGCACTTTAGTTTATAAGCCAGACCTTGTTGATGCTGTCTTGAGCAGCGTTCAGTGCGTTCGGTCCGATCTGAACTTCAGAAAACACGTTTGACTCTGCAACCCACCATCTCAAAACATCAGCACCGTATGGAGGAGAGACAGACAAGTCCTGGGAGAGAAAAACTGATGTCTGAACTCACTGACTGACTGATGATTTCATTCTATTATTGTTTGAGCGTCTCTTACCTTCCCTCCATTAATAATAACATCTGGGTCGATCACGTTGCCTACAGACTTAGACATTTTTTCTCCTCTCTCACTCACAGCAAATCCATGGACCACTAGAGCTCTGAGACACACACAGAATGTCACCAATATGTTTTTTGAATATGTATTTTCATTTGACTATATGACTCACTTGTAAGGGGCTTTATTCCGTACAGCTACACTGGTGAGGAGAGACGACTGAAACCAACCACCGATCTGATCTTTCCCCTCCACATACGAGTCTGCGCGTGGGTCTGATTCTGAAAGATTAGTAAGATTACATTACAACACAACCTAGCTTACAAAAGGACCCAAGACAAGCAGATAAAAAATACTTCTGGAACTAGACAGACACCAAATGCTTTAATGTGGAAATACAATTAAGCACCACTTCGGTTACTCACCTGGGAGCACAGCGGCCCATGATGAACCGCTATCAAACCAGATATCCAGGACATCTTCACCCCGTACATAATCAGAAACAGCACCTGCTTTACTCTGACAATAATTTATAACATATACTGCATCTTCCTTGAGCACCAATTAGAATGATTTCAAGTGACATGAGACTTCTTCAATAATATATATATTTTAAATTCTACGGGCAGTATATGAAAAAGTACCTTCTGAAGAACCTCTGGAGTCAGAAATGTCTCTACTGGCTCCGTCCACCAGCTGTCACTCCCCTTCTCAGAGAAAACTTTAGCGATGTGTGTCACTGAATGTCTGAGGGAGAAAGAGGGAATTACATGTGTAGTTGATGTGTGTTTGAGTGTGTCTATGACGGTGTAAATATGTACTTGTTTAAGAGTGGCTCTCCAGTCTCTTTCTGGTAGAACACAGGGATGGGGACGCCCCAGCTCCTCTGCCGAGATATACACCAGTATGTTCTTCTGTCCAACATTGCCAACAAACTGGACCTCGCCGATTCGGGTATCACACGCACCTTCTGCAGGGCGTCCTATAAAAACACACAACAAGAGATTATTTTCTGCAGATAAGCACTTCTATAACTTGAAACTTATTAGAAATCGGTCACATTTGTTATACTTCTGCATGAGTAACTAAAAACAAACATGCAATTTTTTTCACATTACAGAAATGAGAATTAAGACTTTTTTTTCCAGCATTACAGGATAATTTAATTAAAAAAATAAAAAATAATCACTATGTAAAAAATCTAAACAGTCTTCATTCTATTGTCTCACCTTAGCTTTGTCTTTGAGGCTGGCTGTGTTAATAAACCATTGTTTACTGGCTCGGATCACGACTGGCTGCTTGGTCCTCCAGTCATACGGGTAACTGTGAACACAGTCCTCCTCTTTCACAATGGCACCCGCTGCCTGCAGCACTGAGATTACTGCCCATGCACACAAAACATTAGTTATGATTCCTAGAAAGCGTATTCTTTATTATTTCATATGGTCTGAGCTAGTTCTATTTTTTCTTGTATCAACATGATCTCTTTCCTCCATCGGTCTCTCGCACCTGTGGCATTGCCTTCAGTCATCACCGATTTCTTCTGCAGTTCAGGCCCGGCCAGTTCTGTAAACCTGCCGTCCTCATCCACCATGCACTCCTAGAGAAGAGAGACAGATGATTAAAAGTCATGCCAACAAACCCAAAATTCTTACTTTTTCAGCATACACAGGTGTGGTGACTTACTAATGGCAGATTAAAGTGTGTGGCAACACTGTAGTCCTCCATGCCGTGGGCAGGAGCTGTGTGGACCAATCCCGTTCCCTTAGTCATGGTCACATGATTAGCCGGCAACAAAGGCACTTGTTTGGAAGGGATTGTGGGATGCTGACAGACTCCACCTTCGAGGTCTGAGCCTGGAGATGAATGAAATGCTTTAAAAGGCCAGTTTAAAAGGCATCATGTGAAGTAATTCAGGCCACAAATGAACACTGGATCTACCTGGGAATGTGGCCAAACTTTCTAGATTTGTTTTCAGTATAGAGGCGAGGCTGTTGATGCGCTCTGAGGCCACTAGGAGGAGCTGCTCATTATCAGCTCGCTTCACTACAGAGTACCTGAAGAAGAGGAAAAACATGTGATCACGAACTCCATCAAAACACATCATGTGCATTCCACTCAGAGATGCATGGGTGTGTGACTTACTGTACTTTGGGCATGTAACAAACCGCTTGATTGGCTGGAATTGTCCATGGCTGAGTCGTCCATATCAGAGCAGACACACGACCCCAACTTTCTAAATCACAGGCAAAGATACTGGCATTAGATAAAGCTAAACAATTTTAACTCTGTGTATATGGCCTGTATAAAGAGTGTGTGGCACAGGGACAGAAGGCAAACACACACACACCTGCTTTGGCAGCGACTTCGGCTGGCAGGGTGAGCAGGGGGAAAGTGATGTATAGAGCACGGCTCACATGTTCTGGATTATACTCCAGCTCAGCTTCGGCAAGCGCTGTCCTTCACCGAGACAGAGAATATAGCAGAAATACTGTACAACAGCTAAATACTCAAACACAAAGCTTCATGTCTTTTAAGCTTTATGTGAGACTGCACACACCGAGCTTCTCTCACCTGGATGATGGTGACCAGAAAACAGGCTTGTAGTCCTGATATATTAAACCCTGTACACAAAGATTATTATTTCAAAGAAATACTTGAATTTATTCATCAAAGAATATGGATAAAAATATCACCTATTAACTAACATAACTGTTTTCAACAAATTAGCATATTAGAAGAATTTCTGAAGGACCATATGACACTGAAGACTGGAGCAATGAAGTACATATTTTAAAATATATTCAAATATTAAGAAAAGAGTTTTAAAAAGTATTTTTGATCAAATAAATTCAGCCTTACAATACTGCATTTTTTCCCTCTTTTTTTAAAAGACTCTTTTAAATAACTTTTATAGTAGCATCAACCGTAATACAAATCAAAAAAAATTTTGCAAACTACTCCTTTATATGGAATGAAATCAAACATGTCGAGCTTTGTTTTAGAGGAAAAACTTCTCTCACCTTGCTGTGCATCTCCTGGAAGACTTTCAATTGGGCCGCTTCATATTTCCCATCAAAGGTGTAATAACAGTTCTCCCAATCCGCCATCACACCCCAGCGCTGGAACGCAGCACGCTGCCGAGATATGGCCCTCTCTGCAAACTCCCGCGCTGAATGGAGAGGAACACAGGCAGTTCTTGATTCGCCCAAAAGGCAAAGATCTTAGCAACATCACTTTACTGACAGTTTTTTTTTTTTTCAAATAAACAAGCTTCTAAGATCTAGACAAATTACTAATTTAACCAGAGCGTTCATTGTATGTGACATCCTGACCTTTCTGTCTGATTTGTAGAGGACTCAGCTCATTGGTTCCCAGGTCTCCGAGTGCTTTGAGCTCAATGGGAAGCCCATGGCAGTCCCAACCGGGCACGAAGTGCACTTGTCTTCCCCTCAGGACCTCGAAACGGTTCCGGATGTCTTTGAGGATCTGTGGGAGCAAATGAAGATGCATATTTCCCTTCCTGTAGATTTAGGCATATAACTATACAAGATGTCTTTGAAGTAAAAATACAGGATCTGCTGGATCCAGGAACATCTACTTGTCTCAAAGCTGTACTCACCAGACCTCTGTATATATTTTGGTGTGTAATACAAGTTTTGAAATCATTTCCTAATAACAATACCAACACTTGGATGCTAAAGATATTGCACAATGTATACTTCACACTAGGGGTGCTCCGATCACGATCGGCCGATCGTTAATGCGCATCTCGTCAGTAAAGCCGGTTTCTAATCAGCGGTTAATTCCATCAGGTGCGTGATTTCACATAGAGCAGCTGTTACTACGCAGAGCCGTTGTTAATAGAGAAGATGGGCCAATAAACGCTGAAAATTAACTTGATTTGCGCATCTTCTCTATTAACAACGGCTCTGTGTAGTAACAGCTGCTCTATGAGAAATCACGCACCTGATGGAATTAACCGCTGATTAGAAAACCGGCTTTACTGACAAGATGCGCATTAACGATCGGCCGATCGTGATCGGAGCACCTCTACTCACACATAAGTAGGGATTAAACATTTTTTAGAGGGGCCAGGAATTACTTGCCCCTTTATTATTTATTTCTGTTGTTATTCTTGTACTGCTGTAGATTACCTAAGCCTTACTAAAATCATTTCAACGTACATTTTACTTGTACATATGATAAATTAAACTTGAAACTTTAATTCCCCAAACAAGCTCAGCTATTGGACCCTGGTATTTCTAAAACCCTGAATGTGTGCCATGAACTGTGTAACGTTACTTATGATCTGACAGAATTTACCTTATTGAGAGCATGCCCAACATGAGGGTCTCCGTTGGCATACGGTGGTCCATCATGAAGACAGTACTCCTTTTTAACTTTTTTCTCTCTCTGCCATGTGTACAGCTGGTCAAAACCACATTTCTGTAGAACAACACAGAGAAGTTTCAAAAGACCACTTCATCCGTGATCTCAAGGTGTGTAGCGGTTATGGAAGTAAATTATTACAAGTGATATCATCTTAATGATTAATGAAGTTTCAGAACAGAACCGCTTAATGTTAGATCAGATCCTTCGGTTTTAAGCAGCTATTTTATCTGTTTCACATTTACCTGCTGGATCTGGATCTCTCGCTCCAGTAGGTTCGGCCCGTTCACTTTCATGGGGAAGTCAGTGCGGGGCAGCAGCACCGTGTCCCGGTACCGGCCCCCGGAGCACAGACAGCGCAGTCCCCATCGAGCCACACCGCCGAAACCTACAGCCGAGCGCCGGACCAGCAGCATGAGGACTCTGACAGGTGAGTTTGCGACCAGGACGAGAGTTTGTTGTGGGATGTTGACCTCCTCCTCCGCATGGGCGTCACTCTGTGTCTACCGGAACCGTAATAGACATCTACGGAAGCTTAGAAGAAACAAACCATCAATTTAAACGAAAACGCCTTTTTCATGTTGTGAGTGAGTATTTGAAACGCAAGAGGGCGCTGTGGGCGTCTACTAAGCACTTCGAAGACAGCGATGAGAGCAATTTAGATTGTATACATATATCTATACAATCTTTGAAATGTTTAGTTTTATGATCAAGTCTTTTATGAGGGCAAAACACATAATGCAATACAAAGGAGATTGGAAAAAAATACTGTTGTATCATATTTGATACAAACATGTTTCTTTAGTCCAGTAAATTCTCATCTTAAAATATTACTACAATATAAAATGATTAGTTTGTATCTAGAATGTATTATTCTCTATATTCTAATGTCTCTGGACTCTTGAAAACGCTGGTGTAATCTCATTTCAAGATTATGGAACTTTATTGCATTCTTAAGAGAAAACTGAAAATGGATCCTGGTCTTTTTCTTTTGGGACTGCGGTCCAAAAGAAAGGCAACGGCACTGCCACTGGACATAACAAGGTTACATATGGATAGATAAATTACTTGTGACAAGAAAATGCATCCTTATTAGATGGATAAAAACTCCAAGAGGAATTTATTTGGTTGTACCTGTTTTATTGAGCTTGAAAAACAGCTGCCACAAAACACACCACTGGGCTCTATGTCATGTTTTGCTCCAAAGTCCCTGTTTTAGATCTCTTACTCAATGGCAAGTATTCTTGGAAGAGTTTGTTTCTCCTATGCTCAGGGGCTCGAACCCAGGTCGCCGATGGGAGGCGGACGCACTTATAAGGAGGCAGAGATATTTTAAGCAGTTTTACTCATTGCCTGTGGTTCCAACACACGATCGTGACCCTTTTTCGTTGGGATTGCATCATCCTTAAGAAATAAACGATACGCAAATCCGTCGTCAAACTGGGCCTTGTTTGTAAAATAAGCATCTTCGAAATGCAGGGAACAAACAAAAACACTTGCACAACTCTGTTGATGCTCTGTAAAAATAAACTCCATCCACTGGTTCCTTAATGCTGTTTTTTCTTTGGTAATCTGTGCAGGGTTGTCTTGCCCTGGCAACCAAAAACACACTCCTTTTGTGACATTTCGCTCTCGCTCTGATCAGTGAATGAATGTCTGTGCTGCTCAGCCTCTCAGTGCTCTGCTATACGGTAGCGCGCTCTTCCGGCAGAAGTGCACTTAGGACCCATATAAGGAAATTCCGCTCCATCTAACGTCACACAGAGCCATACTCGAAAAAAACTTTCCGAAACTAGTGACAAACCTGAAGGAGTATTTTTGGAACAGAAATACTCCTTCAAACATACAACTTAATTTTTGAAACTTTGTCCATGTTTAGCATGGGAATCCAACTCTTTAACAGTGTAAAAAACTCAGTATGCATGAAATAGCATTTCACCCCCCCCCCCCCCTTTAAGGTAATAGAGTAGACAATACAGTTACCTTAGACTGAAATTTATCCACAAATGTAGTGTATTTCAAATTAAAAATAGCTTTTATATAGAGATCTTCTCAGATAAGAGGATGTGATACTTTCTAAACCAGGGGGCAGGTGTTTAAACACGTCACACATCAGTAACTGTGAGAATAAAACACCACGCCTGCATCACTGAGCACAGACTCTCTGGGGCACAGAAAACATCTCTGGACGAAAAAGAAGAAGAAGAAGAAGAAGAAGGCATCATCATGAATAAAATACTGGCATTGTGCCTTGGGCTACTGATTATAACCTTAGCCTTTTCATCTACTGCGGTAAACACTGTCATTTCTTTCACTCTTGCCTTATGAGGATTTTTTTTTTTATTGTTTATTTTTTTGCATTTTGCATTTTACATCTTTCTTATTTTTTCTTTAATAATTTTGTTAATTTATTTGTAATAAACTTAGATACCTTTGGTACATAATTATTAATTATTATTATATAACAAAGATGTCATCAATTCTCTGCATACCATGTCATGTGAGTGGATTTTGTCTTCTCTACTACTTAACATGATAGAGTCGAAGTTAATTTTTAAGTCTCAATATACTTTATTAGAATAGTAATAACATCAACAAAGTGCATTTTCAAGCAGCTTCTTAAAATAAACTTTAAATTGACACATACTGTATAAAAAATGGGAGGGAAAACTAAAATGGGCTTTGTGGTAACATCAAAATTAACTAGCTCTAATTAAAAAATATATATATATGGTTTAATATGGCTGTATCAGCCTGACTAAACTAAGTTACAGAAGCGAACATTATTTAACAGTCTGATCAACTGCACATTTCTACTTTTAACAGTGTACTGTACATTATTGTAATGTAAAATATTCTGCATATTTATTCTGATTTTATTTTATGTTGGTGTAGGACGGCTCTACAGATAATAGTACAAATGCAAATTCAAAAAGTTCCAGTGCTGCAGGATTGGGTCCGCTGCACACCGTGCTGTGCCTGCTGATCCCAGCAGCCACCCTGGGCTTCATCCACAGTAGATCCTAAACTGATGGAGAATGTTTAGATGACCAAGAGGAGCAAAGACATGAAGAGCAAACTTTTCCAAAATTCCTGAAGATAGAAGACACAACAAGAACAACTCGATGAGGAGGTGCCACAGCAACTCACATTAGTTATTGACTTTTTTTTTTTGTATAAAATATATGTATTAAGTACCAAGGGTCCTCCAAACCCCGAAAAAACCACACCATTAGGCTCTTTGCTATGTTTTAGTCCTGCTTTCCATTGAACCCTTCAGTTGCAGCATCTTGTGAAAGACTACGAATCTGATCATTGTAATCCACCTTCTCCAAAATATTTTTGTTCTTATTGTGATGAACTATTAATTGTAATAATTAAAAATGTCTCTATATGCAAAATTAAAGTGGATGATTTTATATGATTTGTGTGTGTGTTGTTTTTAATCCAAATTCAAATGTGTTATTTTCAGACATTTTATAATCAGAATTTGACTAATGCGCATAGATTGTAGTATTACACTGGAGTGAAGCTTTATAATTCCTTTAACATTGTCAATATAATGAGTGAATTTGACTTTGAAGCAGTTTATTTGGCACACCTGTGTTCAGAGGAAGGAAGACGGATGTGTGCAGTCTTTCAGTTTAAAAAAACAATCAAGCAGGTTACAATATCTGCCAACTGGATCAGAATAAAATAACAATAGCCCATGCTCTCACACCACTCAGGACAATACAAAAATGACTCAGACCTCCGTTCAGACAGGTTCTCAGATCAGAATCAGTTTGATTTTTCAGGATTTCGTTAATCTGACATTAAAGAAAAACGTTCACATCACATGGATGTGCACTTTTTCTTTTTCTGCTGCCCACATCCTCCATCTCTGGAACAGATGTTTCCTTTCATTCAGTTTCTCTCTTTTTCACTGTCTTCTTTTGTATCTATACTCACTTCATTCACATTTCTTTTCTCTATCCAGACTGAAACATTTTATTCCAAACTAAAACTCTTCCATCTTATTGTATCCCATTACACTTAAAGGAAAAGAAAATTGGCTCATTTTCCAACTCCCCTAGAGTTAAACATTTGAGTTTTACCGTTCTCGAATCCATTCAGCCGATCTCTGGGTCTGGTGGCAGCACTTTTAGCTTAGCTTAGCATAGATCATTGAATCTGGTTAGACCGATATCATCGCACTCAAAAATGACCAAAGAGTTTCAATTTTTTCCATTTTAAAACTTGACTCTTCTGTAGTTACATCATGTACTAAGACGGACAGAAAATGAAAAGTTGTGTTTTTCTAGGCATATACATGTCGACTTGTCTCCATTTAATATTGACTTAATCAGGAAGATATTCGACATTCTCCACCTCACATAGTGACAGTGTCAACCTGTTTGCACATTCACCTCTTGTACATTCCTGGTTATCTTAATATTTAAGACTGCAGTATACTTTCATGCACATTATTTTCTATTCTATATTTAATTCTACAACATACATCATCTTTTTATATTTTATTCTTTTATTTTTATTATTTACTTTTATTTCATTCTTTCGTACCTATATTTATGTAAATTTTCATCTGTGTTGTATTCTTTAATAATTGCACTGTCCATGGTGCGGACCTGAGTCACATTTCATTGCTGGTTATATATGCTCTATATAATCGTGTATGTAATGCAATGCAGTTGTATCATGGGTGATATTACACAGCGCCTGAAAATAGACCCCAGCTAGTTTGTGTAGTTGCAGCAAAAGCAGAGTTGCTGGGGACTATTTTCTGGGGGAGTTGGAAAATGAGCCTATTTGCAAAAAAGTGGAGTGTTCCTTTAAGCTCATTAGAAGCTGGCTTGCAATCTTATAAAAGTTTCTGTATTAAAAAGTATTTTAAGTAATGATGCGTAAACACACTGAATAAACCAAAGTAGAAAGACCAAAAATAGTGATTTCTTGGAAAAAAAAAAATATTTTTAGTACTTCTTCAAAACAGGTTACCTTAAACTGTGTGTAAGGTCACTTTTGAGATGCTGGTGTTTTTGTCCCTCTGATGTTAGAGTGGTATAAGCGGTCAGTTCACCCGAAACTCGAACAGGGAACTTGGTTCATCTATTTTAGGGGTGTTTTGCGAGAAAATGCATTTATCTCTTCGTATTAATTGGACATTTAAACCCTGCAGGGCTAACAGCAGACCTCTCAATGAACATGCAGACAATCGCCAAATATACTAAAAGGTAAAACTTTGGTAGATACTAAAAAAGTATATAATAAATTGTAAAACAACAGATTCTAGATCCCATATTTGAATGCATTTTATGAATAAATAAACCAGAACGATAAGGGTGTTTTGTGTCTGAGCTGAGAGTACAGACCAGCAGCTATATCTTCTGTATCTGACCCTAACCCACTCTCTATCTCTTTGAAGCAATCTTTCAGTCTGTCGTGTAAATGTGAGGGCAGAACACTGTTTGTGTTGACTGAAGTCATCAATAACGGGCCTTGAAAATTTTATTTTCTTTATTCTGTTGAGAACATCACTATATCAGTAGTTCTGCTCATTGTCTAAACAGAGACTGCTTTTTTCTCTCTCTTAATTTATATAACCTCCCTATTTCTGACAAGAAGTGAATGGTTAATGAAAACTGTTGTAGCTCAGTCAGAGAACATCTCAGTTAAGGCCTATTCAAACCAAGGACAATAAATGTAATGTTACCTGAACTTTATTTGTTCTAATTCTATGCGAATAATAAATAATAAATGTATTTATAATGCACTTTTTATTTCAACAAAATCTCAAACTGCTAAAAAAATATAAACATTAACAGTAGTAACGTAAACAGCACAGATTATATCATTTGTTTCTGTTATTAAAAAGCTGATCAAGAGAAATTCCTAATCTATCGTGCTTTAAAGAGCTTGAGAATTTCAGAATAAACAGAATGTTATTGTGCTTTGGTGTGAATTCTATAGAAACTGTACTTCGTGTGAATGGGACACGCATTGTAAAAACAAATATAACCCATTATATAATCAATGATGCTGTCGACAGCAGATGTGCTGCATAGCACCTATTCTATTTCTAACACAATATGCATACTTAATTTAGATCTGACGACAAAACAAATGGATTTGGAACATTCACTATGACGCATCTAGTGTAGATGGCCGTTGCGTAGACTCAACAGACGTGCCTGGTGTAGACACAGCGTTAAAGGTGCAGTAACATTACCACTGATAAAGCTCCGTGTTATTAGAATAGCTAGGTATGGATCACTGGCCACACAGAAGCAGTTTTATATTGGTCAATACGACAAATTAGAATGTTTAAAATCTGTGTGGAGAACATTTTCACCCTCTGTTGAATCTTCCAATCACACAGATTCCTGTTGAAAATGAGGTATTTCACATATGAGAAAATAAATGCCTTTATCCACCTTTATGAAGAGGAGCTCATGCTCTCTAAAAACCTCCCTAGGCTCATCATGGTCATCGTCACTTACTGACATTAATTTTTTTTTTAATAAATTGATCAGCATCTGTTCTAAAGAAAACAGAAGGACACGCTGAAATGTCATATAAAAAACACTGATGTCACTGATGAATGTGGTTTTGTTTTGGCCTGTTGCGAGTTATGTACTAATTTGAGCCTCCCTGAGAAATGAAAAAGGGAGAGACAACTAACTGGTATGAATAACAGTGCATGCCAGTGCTGCAGACAATGAAACTGTTTGTGTTACATGCTAGTGAGAGCAAAAATTAAATTAATATGATAACATCTACATCAACATTAATATACCCCCCCCCCCACCACCACCATCACTGGTTCTTGGTAAATAGTTTTCTGTTTTGAATATGAAGATAATTTAAAGAGATTCATGGTAATTATTCTTTATTAAGTATATTAGTTATATTATTATTATTCTTAAATTGTATTTTGAGAAACCTGTACACTGTAACAAGTATTGTGCCAGTGTGTGTGTGTGTGTGTGTGTGTTTGTGCTGTGGTCAGGTTTTTAGACTGCTATGTGAAGATTGTGTGTGATTTCATATGCACCTCTCAAACTCAGAACAGTTACATTATAAGAGGCAGCAGCCAGAAATGCAGATCCACAAAATATTAAGCAACTGATTTTAACTTTGATAAAAAGACAAAATGTTTCTTGAGCACCAAAATCTGCATATTAGAATGATTTCTGAAGGATCACGTGAGGCTGAAGTCTGGAGTATGGGCTCTTTGCCATCAGAGGAATAAATTACATTTTAATATAAATTAAAATGGAAAGCAGTGATTTTCATAATTGTAATATTTAACAATATTTTATTAATTTTTTTTGATCAAGTAATGCAACCTTGGCAAGCATATCAAAACATGTAAAAAAATAATAATAATTGATGACCAAATTTTTGAACAGTATATATGCAATACATATAATATACTGCATTAATTTTAAAGATTAAATTTTCATACTGTTCTTTTGTACAACTGTATACATTTTTAAAAAGTGACAGAGCTCCAAGATATTAAAACTTGACCCCATGGAATATTATGTAATTTATTTTCTGTCACATGTGTACCAGACATTGTTTATCAGTGTTGAACATGATCATGATTGTGTGGCTGATTATGATCGAAATTAACCATAACTCAAAATGTGATCAATGATTTAAACACAAGAATCTTAAGACAAACAGAAATTAGATGATAAATATATATAATATATATATATATATATATATATATATATATATATATATATATATATATATATATAATATATAAAATTATTGCAACCTGGCTTTTGATGGGAAGACATCAGCTCTCTTTATTCAGTAAAATAAACCTATAAATATGACTTTATATTCTGTACATAACTGAAGCTCATTTCCGATGTAAAAAGCTATTGTCATACGTTAGAAACAGGATGTGTGCACTCTCACAGCGTGGTTAAACTTGCACACAACAAATGCAGTTTTCGTTGCTTGTCATGCAAACTGTGGATTCTGAAATCTACAAGCAGCCTCTCAGTAGACTAATTACTTTCATTCATGTTTTCCCTCCCTGCATTGTTTTCAATGTTTTTTACAATATCTGTACTATGGTGTAAGGTTACAAGGAGGGTCATTTGTCAAGATCACAAGTATATAAACTCAATCAGTTTAACGTCCAGTGACTCCACTTATGCCAATGCTGCAGAATACATGTAAGTTGTATTTTAATCAAATTAAGTAGAATTAATCATACAGACCACCGTCCAAAATGGAGACAGTCTCATATAGATCCAGTGTGCGCTGATACACATTTACACTCACATTCACTCACATTCTCACTCACATTCTCACTTCTTATGTACCTAGACACCAAATTTAACTCTAATTGGTTTCACTTCCTCTGAACTCTACATGTTCGGTCTTTGCATTTTCGATATGATCTTTTTGTGTGTGTCCTTTCTCTGACCGATCGGTCCAGCTTTCTCTCATCGGAGTCTCCATACAAACGGATCATTGGAAAGTTGCCTTGTTGTTCCATCCAGTGGGCTACTTTCAACAGCATCCAGTCCTGTAGTGTCAGCTGCAGGCTGCCATGCTAAACTCCCCGAATAACCTCAGAAAGGTTATTTGGCCTTTCAGATCAGGTGATACAAATCACATTTGCACAGGTAAACCAGAGGAGCCCTCAAGGACATTCAAAGGATGCACCTCTTAGAATTAAGCGGAGTAATTTCCCTCTCAAATCCACTTCCTGTGCATACCTGCAATGTTAAAAGGCTGGGAGAAGACATCCTCCTGAGCACTGCTCGTTCTGTTGTCTTCCTGTACGAAGTCATCGTATCGTGCCGCATCGTTTAGCATTGTGGGTGTCAGGAGAACCTCAATGCCAGAGCGAAACACATTTTTTGAATCTTCAGTGATAAGACGCCGCATTTGTTGAGCCTCATAGTTTCTGAGAAAAGGAGTGCAATGTGAGGATTCAAAATGCTGATCTCTGTAACACTACCATGAGAACAAGACTCAGCAGCGTAATAACACACAACTTCAATGTACAGTTCACTTTACCGAAACCTTTGCAACATCATAACATTTTATCATGACATAATTTTGTTAAAAAAAAAAAATTATAATAAATAAATACAATACAAAAGAAAGTGCAAACCTAAAGCTATAGCTTCATACTTTGGCATACTGTAATTTGCTTTGTAAGTGATTGACTTTTCTTTTTGGCAGACAATTTCCTCACCCAGATTACAAGAAGAAGTGCATGTCATGTGTTACAATAACTTCTTCGGATATCTAAGGCTCATATCTAAGAGGGGTGAGAACCAGAAGGGTGTAACTTTTTATTTCATACTAAGTATACTACTTATACATTTACGTATTATTTATATTACTTAACTGGTATACTGTCTGCTTAATTGGAACAACTAATTTTGTTCTTAATGCACTTTAATTGTAAGAAAGTAGTGCTTATTACTGTTATGACACTTTCAGCAGCCATTACTCCAGTCTTCACTGTCACGTCAGTTAATCAATGCAATGCATCCTTAATAATGTATTAGTATGTAAAAATGAAATTACTTCCTACTTTTATTTTTTTTATTGTTAGATCATGTTAACTAATGTAGTTAACTAAGGTTAAACAAACGGAAGCTTCAGATCTTACTGAACCTAAACTTTTGAACAGTTGTCTAACTGTGAATACTAACGCAGAAGTAGAAACAAAGTTTTGTTGATAGAAGTGGTCAGAGCTTAAAGGTAAGCAAGGTAAAAGCAGGTAAGTTACTTTACCAAGTTGTGTACATCTTTCAAAATGCTGATCTCTGTAACACTACCATGAGAACAAGACTCAGCAGCGTAATAACACACAACTTCAATGTACAGTTCACTTTACCCCCGAAACCTTTGCAACATCATAACATTTTATCATGACAATTTTGGTATTTTAGTTAACAAAAACAAAAAAATTATAAAAATAAATAAATACAATACAAAAGAGTGCAAACCTAAAGCTATAGCTTCATACTTTGGCATACTGTAATTTGCTTTGTAAGTGACTTTTCTTTTTGGCAGACAATTTCTCACCCAGATTACAAGAAGAAAGTGCATGTCATGTGTTACAATAACTTCTTCGGATATCTAAGGCTCAATATCTAAGAGGGGTGAGAACCAGAAAGGTGTAACTTTACAGGAAGGCATTTTACACACATGGATGACAGTATACTTTACAGATGCCTTCCCTACTGAAAAATAAATATACAATTTATTTCATACTAAGTATACTACTTATACATTTACGTATTATTTATATTACTTAACTGGTATACTGTCTGCTTAATTGGAACAACTAATTTTGTTCTTAATGCACTTTAATTGTAAGAAAGTAGTGCTTATTACTGTTATGACACTTTCAGCAGCCATTACTCCAGTCTTCACTGTCACGTCAGTTAATCAATGCAATGCATCCTTAATAATGTATTAGTATGTAAAATGAAATACTCCTACTTTATTTATTTTTTTTGTTATTTTAATTGTTAGATCATGTTAACTAATGTAGTTAACTAAGGTTAACAAACGGAAGCTTCAGATCTTACTGAACCTAAACTTTTGAACAGTTGTCTAACTGTGAATACTAACGCAGAAGTAGAAACAAAGTTTTGTTGATAGAAGTGGTCAGAGCTTAATGGTAAGCAAGGTAAAAGCAGGTAAGTTACTTTACCAAGTTGTTACATCTTTATATTAAGATTGCGTTTGAGAGAGGCTATAAAGACTTTGAATGAACAAGTTTTAAATGATGGCCTGAGGACAAAAAGGGATATTTTTAGAAACACAGCACTTGAAGCAGATGAAGTTTTATTTTTGTAATTGTAGCTTTAAAATAACACCGACGTTTTAAATCGATCACGTTTGCATGTATGTGCATCATGTGCTATGTGACATGTTTAAGACATGTTTAAGCCTTATGTACTGTATTCAAGCCCATCGAAACGTGCCATGTTGGAATGCAACCTCACAGCAACACAGGACGTGGTAACAGATAAAAGAGTGCTGTGTGTGTGGCAGAGAAACGTCTTGTACCCGCGCCCCTGCCTGCTCAAACATGGCTGCAACTCGACTCCACTGGGTCAGTGTCTGTAGACAGGCCAGGTGCGTGATAATTATAAAATCATACAAACTCTATTGAAATATCATACAAACATAGGTTAATCTTACAATTAAATGTAATTATTTATTTAATATTTCACAAAAAAATCTGAAAAAAGCTATTTTAATGACATTGTGGCGAGTGGGGCGGGCCCGAGAGCCGTGGGAACGGGGCGAGGCCAGTGGAGTGATTGGAGATGAACGACACCTGCTCGACCCACGGGTCTCGAGCGTTCATGGCGGCACACTTCCTCGCCTGCTCGATGGCACCGCGCGGCACCACTGTAACGATAAAACTACCTAATTACGGGAAGAAGGAGGCGGGAAGAGGGAGGCGGGAACCGGCGGACAATCAAATCAAACTTTAATAATCAAAATAACACAAAACAGCGCAGCAGCCCCTCACAGCAGACTGTGGTGCACAAACAAAACCAAAACACAAACTAAAACCCAGGCCTGGTCCTCTCTCGTCCTTCACTGTCGTCGCTCCTCTTTAATATCCTTCCATCTCCTCCGTGATGACATAATTTTTGTATTTTATGACATAATTTTTGTATTTTAGTTGACAAAAATGAAATAATAAATAAATACAATACAAAAGAGTGCAACCCTAAAACTTTAGCTTCATACTTTTGGCATACTGTAATTTGCTTTGTAAGTGATTTACTTTTCTTTTTGGCAGACAATTTCTCACCCAAATTACAAGAAAGTGCATGTACAGTTCACTTTACACCAAAATCTTTGCAAATTGAAGATATCATGCTAAAATTTTGATATTTTAGTTCAAAAATAATAATAAAAATAAATAAATACAATTCAAAAGAGTGCAACCCTAAAGTTTTAGCTTCATACTTTGGCATACTGTAATAGCTGTGTTAGTGATTGAATTATTTTTCTCACCCAGATTACAAGAAGAAAGTGCATGTCATGTGTTACAATAACTTCTTTCGGTATCTAAGGCTCAATATCTAAGAGGGGTGAGAACCAGAAGGGTGTAACTTTACAGGAAGCCCAAAACAAATATTTACTATAGTTTGATCTGACTTTGTGTAGTGATTTCTATTGTTTATAATAAAAACTGTACACACATGGCAAGAAGACAATCATCAACACCCTCCACAAGGAGGGTAAGCCATAGAGGTCATTGCTGAAAGGGCTGGCTGTTCAGGAGTGTAGTGAAGCGCATCAAGAGTGCTGTGGCGTCTGCTGATGTTGCTCCATTGAGTTTTATCAAGTCCAAAGCTAATGCAAGTCATCTAGCACGAGATTTGAACACTATATGCTTCCATCTGTTCACAAGTTTTATGGAGATGCTGATTTCATTTTGCAGCAGGATTTAGCACCTATCCACAGTGCCAATACCAACTTCCAAGTTTGCTGACCATGATATTACTGTGCTTGATTGCCCAGCCAACTCACCTGACCTGAACCTCACAGAGAATCTATAGAGAAGAAGAAGAGAAGTAACATCTGACAAACAATACAGAGTAGCTGAAGGCTGCTATCAAAGCAAACTGGGCCTTCAATAACGCCTCAGCAGTGCCACAGTCCCAGTGGAGAGCAACCCCACAGAGAGAACCAGGGTTTTGTGTAGAACCTCCTGTATCAGATCCCAAAGCTCTAAAAGAAAAGAGCAGACCAGATGTATGTAACATTATCTGAAGCCTTGTGTAATAAGGTTTTTTACATACAGTCCATAACTCAAGGTGTGCACACGAACACCTATTAATCTAATGTAGAGCACTACATTGCTAAGCAAATACATTTTGTTAAATTATACAATAATAAAGGCTCACAAGGACCAAAATGTGAAATGTGTTACTGTATATCTACATCTGTTCTTAAAATAATGCTAAAAATATTGAATTATATGATATGTTATTTCAGATATATAGAGGACTATTCCTGTACCTTCATCTTAGAGCACCTGCTCAAATATATGAACTAAGCTTTACTAGCACGCTTATATTAAAACAAAAGTCCAGGCATATATTGGCTATTAAATATAGCTTGCGTAAGATTCACAGGAAGCTGTTGAGAGATGCCACTGCTGCCTCCTGAAATTCCTCCTGCGATTGCCAAGTCAGAATCTGGATCTGCTGTGCTCTGCCCATGTTATAGGCCTGTTTAGCTCCATGGGTTATGAACCAGACCAAACACCCCATCTGTACTTCCAGCTCTTAAGGAAGACATGCAGACATTAGCATAATCTATTGGTTTAAAAAAATTATTTGCACTACAGATTAAACATTCAGGGTTGGTACCTTTTTTTTTTTATCTTTTAACTACTAAAGAAGTCTGTTATGCAGACCAACGTTGCATTCATTTGATCAAAAATACAGTAAAATACTGTAATATTATTACAGTTTAACATAACATGTTTTTAAACTGAATTTATTTTAAAATGTAATGCATTCCTGTAAATACAAAGCTGAATTTTTTTGCTTCAATGATCTTTCAGAAATCATTCTAATATGCTGATTTGGTGCTCAAGAAACATTTCCTATTATCATCAATATTGAAAACAGTTGTTCTGTTAAATATTTTGTCAAAATTGTAACACAATTCTCAGGGATCTTTGATGAATAGTGAAAGTTCAAAAGAACAGCATTTATTAGAAATATATGTTTAAAACACTATAAATTCCTTTAAGGCCATCATTGATCATCCTTGCTGAATAAAAGTGTTAACATATTTTACTGGCCCCAAACTTTTAAAAAAGTATGTGTGTGAGTCTAAGCCCATAGCAAACTCATCTAAATTAGATTTTCCAACAAGTACTGCTCCTTGATCCAACAGCTTCTGCACAACCCTAGCACTGAATGGAAGAACATAACCTACAAATGCAAACAGACATGACGTTCACAAATCATCCCTGACACAGCAATGGTGTCTATGTTTCAGTCTTGTGTTAGTGTAATTTTAAACCACGTGTCTAGATATTAGACTAAAATATCCATTATAGCCTGCTAAAAAAAACTTTAGGCTGATCTTACTGGTGTCCCAGCCTAAACACGCTGCAAACACTGCGGTGAACCTTTAGTTTTTGGTTAGCCAGACGCTGACATGGCACTTCCCGTTGACGTCCTGTCGTCTCTTCTTTCTGATTGGTTCAGTCAGTCGTGTGAAAGTTCACCGGTTTGTTTTGACTTTCGCAGGGCACGAGATGCGTTTTCGCTGAACCTGATGGTATAAAGCAGTTAGGTGTTTTATTTATAACCAATGACGGGTTTATGACACCGTGAGAGATTCTGAGGAGAAGAGCTTTGGAGTGTTTTAGATTGATCAATCATGTTTATGTGTAGAAGGTGGTTGGTGTGCTAGGTGAGGAGCTTCAGTTTCTCAGCCTCCCTCAGGAATGTAATGCCCGCATGGGTCATCGACAAATACGGGGAAAACGAGGTGTTGAGGTTCACCAAGAACGCTTCCGATCATCAATTATCCCAATGAAGTGACCGTGAAGGTGCACGCTGCGGGTTTAAATCCCCTCGACATCAGCATGAGAGGTAAAGTGACAGGCGTTCAGCCCACATCACTCATATCACTATGTTTATATCTTCCATTTCTCTTGAGTCAAAAATAATGAATGTATGAATCTTACATGGTAAAAAAAACCGTTTCCTACGACAGCGAGTGACATAAGGCCATATTCCATAAAAAAAGGTTGAACTGTCATGCAAACATAATTTGCCTTGTCATCATGAACTGACATTAGTGAAGCTTATTTATGTACTATTTCGATTTTTTTAATATTTTTAATTTTAGTTTAAGCGCCAGTATTATATATATATATATTATTTGTTATATTTTATATCTTTTTCGGTTTAATTTTTACATCTGTTGAGCAATATACAGTACAATATAATAACAGAACCAAGAGAACCATCAGAACCAAGTTTTCTTAAAGGTACTAAACCTCATCCTGAAGTCTTTCACAGGACATGTGCAAAGTATAGTTATTTGACAATTATTTTTATCAAATATTACATATCTTTACTACTGATCAAAATAAGTGGTCTTTACAAACCCTCCTTAAATATACAGAGTGAACCTACATTTGCACCAGTTTGCCTTTATGCAAAGTCATGTAAAAACAAATCACTTGATTGTGCTATTGTGTAAGAATCAAGAGTCACAAGGCATGTTGGGACCGGCCTTACCTGGTCTTTAATGCCATAAATGCTTACAAAAGAGCATGCATTTTTTTTTAATATACATTGAATATTTTAAAACATTTTTGGTAGGAGTTTATAGTATACTTGGGTCTTTCTTTGATCTTTCTTGTAGGTGGTTATGGAGCAGCTGCTATGGCCATGAAACGTGACCCACTGAACATGAAAGAGTCAGGCAGTGAGTTTCCTCTAATCCTGGCGCGTGATGTATCCGGAGAGATCATGGAATGTGGGCTAGATGTGAAGTACTTCAAAGAAGGAGATTAGGTGCCATATTCAGCTATTATTCCATATAACATTGTAACTACATATATATAACGGACACTAATAACCCTAGACCATAAGTCGTCAGTTATTGAGGCCAGTGTCTGCTTGTTCTCTCAGGTGTGGGCCGCTATCCCTCCGTGGAAGCAGGGCAGCCTGGCAGAGTTTGTGGTTCTCAGTGCCAATGAGGTAATATTCAGATGTTTTGTAGGACGAAACATTTAGCACATGGATCATTCACATATATAGATTAAGAGCACAATACAGCTGTTGTCCTTAACGCCGTTTCATTGCCTCTACGTCTAGATGTTTAATGTTCATGTCTGTGATTCAGGTGTCACATAAGCCCAAATCACTGAGGCATGCTGAAGCTGCATCCATCCCGTATGCGGCAGCAACAGCCTGGTCTGCCCTCGTCACTACTGGAGGCCTGAACAAAGACAACTCTTCTCAGAAATGGCAAGGACTGATTTGCAAGTATTTGAGTGATTGTCCCATGTTGTCTGTTGTTCCTGTTGAGTCGAGTATCAGTTCAGGTGTTTAGTTCATTCAGTTCAAGGGGTGATATCGCGTGGAATCAAGCTGAAAAAAACCTGAAGCATTTATTTTACAAATATGCTACGTTATGTAGCAGATTCTTCTTATTTAAAGACAATCATATCATTTTATGCAAGAAATTCTGCTTTTCTTGCTACATAGTGATGTACTCTACTCAGCAACACTTGAACACAACAAGGATGATTTTATATCAGTCTTACTTTATTTTTAGTGGTTAGGATGAATCATATGGATGATGTGGAGTTAATTAAGACTGACTGTAATAGAGCTATCCTTTCCTGATGCAGTGTTCTTATTCTGGGAGGATCAGGAGGAGTGGGAACCTTAGCTATACAGGTGATAATAATGATTGAAAAATAGTTTTTGCATTTTCCTTAAACATTTTACAAAAATGTTGGAGTCACACTTTTTCTATTTCATCTCCTCAATGAGTAATCAAACATAATCATCTGTATGTAATGCCTCTGTATAAGTGACCTTTTTTAATCTAGGTTACTGCTTCTCTACAGATGGTAAAGGCCTGGGGCGCCCATGTGACTGTAACATGTTCCCAGAATGCCGAGCGGCTGGTGAGAGATCTGGGTGCTGATGATGTTGTGGACTACACTGCTGGACCGGTTGAAAAACAACTACAGACATTACAGAAGTAAGTGTTCGAGCAGTTTGTGACTTTTTTTTTTTTTTTTTTTTTACTTGACATTGACTTTGAGTTTATTCCCCTTTCACTATCTCTCCTTCAGGTTTGATTTGATTTTAGATAATATTGGGGGTGAAAGTGAGAAATGGGCACTAGATTTTCTGAAGCCCTGGAATGGTGCTAAATATGTTACTCTAGTAAAACCAGTCCTGCACAACACAGACCGACTGGGCCTCGCAGGTGGAATGATGCAGTCTGGAGTCACCTTAGGATGCAAAGTGCTGAAGGTAGGGACTTTCCTTTTACGTGATGAGAAAGAATAAATGAGTTTCTTCTGCCACAGAGACTGGATCTCCCCTTATGTCTACGGCTTATCTGTTTATAACCACAACCTTGTGTGGGTCTATTAGCAGCATGCATGAATCACTTCAGTGATTCTGTTAATAATATCACCAAGCTGCAGGAAAAAGAAACCAAAGATAAACTGAAAGTAAATGAAGGACTTCCTCCCATCCTCAACTTGATTTTTACTGTCTGATTAGAAGCCAGACCCAAGAAGCAGTTGAAAATAGGGATGATACTGAGTTTATACAATACTTTTGAAAAGTTTGGGATTTGTATGATTTTTTTATGTTTTTGAAAGAAGTTGCTTATGCTAAGCAAGGCTGCATGTATTTGATCAAAAGGACATTAAGAACAGTAATACTTTGAAATATCATTACAATAAATGAACTTCACTTAAACTGAAGGATGCTCAGAATGAATAAATAATAAATAATTTTTCAAACTTGCATTTGCGTGTTGATTTTGTATTGTTTTTATTGTATTGATTATATTGTGTTCAGCGCTTGAAGAAGCTGCTTTTAAAGGCGCTTTATAAAAGAACGTTTATTATTGATCATTTTCTAAATATTAAAAAATATAATTAATTTTTGTGATGGCAAAGCTGATATTTCAGCAAATGCTCAAGAAACATTTCTTATTATTATCAATGTTGAAAAAAGTGCTTCCTAATAGTTTTGTGTAAACCGTGATTTTTTATTTATTTTTTTTTTATTTTTATGATGATTAGAAATTTCAGAAGAACAGCATTGGTTTAAAATCTAAATTTTCTCATTTGATCGATTGAATGCATTCCTGCTGAATAAAAGTATTGTTACATTTTTTTTTTACAGATCTTAAACTTACTGACCCTTTTTGTGCACTGTACTGTAAAGATTGTTTTTTTTTTCTTCTTCTTCTTCTTCTTTTTTTTTTTTTAATGTTCTTTGGTAGTTTGCCAGATCACTCTTCGTGGTTGGTTGTTTGATGTCTTAGCAGGAAACACACCACACCTTTTTTTCTGACATTAAAGCTGCACTCAATAGTGCACTATGCACCTACGTTAATCGCCATAGAAGGAAACATAGAGAAGTGGTTCCGGTTAGAATGTTCTTCCGCGGGATTCGTGCAGTTCTGTTTATTAACCACTAGAGCGCCAAAAGTTAGATAGTGCTGTTTTAAATCGACAAACTCTATTCATAGTAGCTAGTACAGTACAAACATTTTCATTTTGCACATGTATATATGATGTAAATGCTTAGCAAAATCATTAAAATCATTAAAACATTTTAATTAGATTATGAATTCCTGGTGCCATTTTAACATACTGACCCAGTAAATGGCTGAACATTTCATTATCACACTTTAATCAGATTGAATAAGGGTTTTTTTGCACTAAAAATCTTTTTATCTGCAGTTTGTTCACTTCACTGGTTTGCACAGATCTGCCATGTGCCCTGCGGTGCTTTATTTTTCTTTATTATGTCTTTTTTTACATTCCCTTATTGTGTAGTTGTATTTTATATTCTAGTGATTTAATGAGTGTATATACTGATCCTGAATGGGTGAAAGTAGTATGGAAAAAAAGGAAGAAGGGTCAGGAACCTAAACCTGATCTCCTGACATCGTTTCATTGTTTAGTTAGGGAAGTAGAAGTCTTTTGAGTACTAACTCTCTCTCTTTCTCAGCACCTTAGGAAAGGAGTGTACTATCGCTGGGGTTTCTTTGCTCCTAGCGGCCCTACGCTGGACGAGATCAGTGAGATGCTGGAAAGGTACAGAAGTCTGTGTGTGTCTGACATGTCTCTTCGATCTGTCATGATTTTCAGTTTTTGCAGTTTGGGTTGTTCACACGGACAGTGATTTACATAAGTCAATCTATTTTCCCCTGCAGAATCTCGCAGGAAGACAAATGTCTCATCAAAACAGAACGACATCTTATCTTTACCAGCAATACAAAATGTCTGTGATCACACTTCCACATTTACTTGAGCACAGAAACAAGACAGAACAGTCATTATGAACTCGTGTTATTACAGTGCATCAGCTTCATGGTGGGAAAAACAGTGTGAAGTGTAGCTAACCATATGATAAACATCAGGTGTTGCAGATAGCAGACGCACTGTATGCACAAGAAAAACATTTCACTGAAAGAGTAGTTCTGGAGCTGAGATTTCGGTGAATTTAATGTCACACATTATAGAAAAGAAAGAAACCATATGAAAAAGTTAAAGTACTATATTATTTGATTATTTCTGTTTCTATTGTTTGATGTTAAGCAGCATTTAAAGGAGCTTTTCCATAATGGTAAGTAGAAAAACAGAACATCACAGCAGTGCAGCTGGCAGGAAATGTGTCTCATCTCATTTCCTTTAAAGCAGTGTGCTTTTGTGCCTGCAAGTGCTGTGTTTGCTAACCAACTATGTTTATGTTTCCGCTCTTAACTTTAGGACCGTGGTTAATGAGTGTTTTAAGAAGATATACACGAGACTAAAATCTTCAATATTTTAGAACCGTGTTTGGCCAGACTTCTGGTTAACTCCTAACCACGTTGGAAGTCTAAAGTATTGATTTTGTTATTAATGCTTCAGATTGTAGACATTCAGATTCTAATTAATTGACATCTGATAAGGAATGAAATAAATCAGTTCAGCACATCATGTGTTTCCTGAAGACAACAGTACATTTACCACAAAGGTGACTTGACACCCTCTTTACAGGTACAAAGCAAATCCACTACTCCGAGCTTGGTTCTTGTGTGGGTCACATACCTGCAGTTTCTTGTTTACTAGCTCCGAGTTTTAACCACAACACCACACTACTACACCCACAGTATACACCCACTTGACACCCCCACCACTCGAGCACCACCTAATGTATCACAGGCGCACTTTAAAAATGTATATTCAGTGGATTTGGATGAGATTTAACGTGACACAGATGAGTCATCATCACGTTAAACTGCAGGCATTATTCAAGTCCTCTCAGGATGTTCAATTTCACTTCTTATATTTGTGTGTTTTTGTGTCATTGTAGGTCCGTCCCGTGGTGGAGGAAGTGTTCTCTTTTGCTCAGGTGCCTCAAGCCTTTCAGAAAGTAGAGCAGGGTCATGCCCGTGGCAAAACTGTAGTCTCCATCGAGGACCAAAAAGAGTAACTACAGCAACCAAAAATATACCTATGGTGGCACTTTTTTCAGTGTCTGATGAATTAAAAACATTTGTCTAATGGCTAGTGTCTTTATTTTGCATTATAAAATCAGTAGGCAAGCGCTGTTCATTATTTAAAACATATTACTATTTTACATATGATTCATATTCGTAAACAACTTGGAAAGAAAAGAAAAAAAAATCTAAATGTAACAGTATATTTTGGAAATATGGGCATGAACATACAAAAACGCTAAAACAGATTACTAAACAGGTCAGAAAATGTACACAAACATACACACAACAACCAAAATATCAGTATAAAAGAAAACGGAGAGACAGAAAAAGCTAAGAGCAGAACAACAGATCTTTCAAATGTATGTGAGTTTGTGAGCAGGAGTGAACTGATGCCAGAACTGCACAGCTAGGAGGAAATGTTTATAAAAAATTATAATATGTGCAATAGTGCTTTTTATACTTATTTTGCAGAATAATCTGACATACTAAAAAAAAAAAAAACCTTTGTACAGCGACTGTAAAATTGTACGAGTCAATGAGTTCCCATATTTTGCCTTCAGTTGAGTTTGAAAGGCAATAAATGCTGCCTGACATTCAGTGAGGTCTATAATATGTGTTTGTATTCTCATTCATCTGAACAGCTGCTCATTTGGTGCAGGAGCCCTTGGAAGTATGTCATTTAAAATGTACAGTTTTTGCTCATGGGCGCTTAGTTCTGTGGCGAGGTTGTTTTGAGCCATTAATGTGATTAACTACTCTAGAGCCACAAGAAATTAATGTCATGACTGCTGATTGGCTGATGGCACAATAAGATCCACAAGCCCTTTACTAGTGACCATCCGGAGATTTGACATGAAAGGCTGCAGAAAAGAAAACCTTTAGGAGCCCTTAAACTATTAAGGCAATAGTACAAGTAGTACGGTATATGACTGAAGTATCTACAACTTATATATTTCTTGCAAAAAATAATTTAGTCAAAATACACAGCTACTTATAAAACGAAGAAGGTGCTTTTTGCCCCTATAAAGTGTAATTAGGACAGGCAAGGGGTAAACTGGGACATACGGAATTAACCTTGACGCTTTACTGAGACAAAAGTTCACCTAAAGTGCAGCTCCATACAAATCGTTATGCTACTGCGCACTCTTTGGTAATACCAATGCATTGCAAGCAGGACAGTACTTTGTGTTTGTAGGTCAATGTAGAGCAATGACAAAACGAGAACTAACACACAAGATGATGAAACTGGCAGGTATCATTAGGGTCCTTGATGGAGTCGATGAACTTCAGTTGAACGTCTGAAGACAACTGTTATCTAGATTGATGATTTAAAAAGGTTTGGTCTCCCACGCATTCTCATCTCAAGATAAGAATCCCATCAGTGACAGAGACTCATCTGAGCCATTATGAGTTTTTTGATTTAGATAATCTTCTTAGTGCACAACATCTTCAGACATTTTAGGGTTTCTGCTGGATAGCAGGAGTTCTGTTCTGACTCCAGCACTAAAGGATTTCCACAGTCCATCTCTGACTGGGTTTCTGCTCATCGAAGGTGTTGAGAATCACCTGGGTTTTATCATACTGTTGGCCACCTGGATGAAAAATAGATTAAGAAATTCAAATCCTTCTCAAGATTTCAACAGGAAGTAACTTTAAACACACCTCTTTAGATTTAAATTACACTACCATTTAAAAGTTTGGTTTATAGAAACTAATACTTTCCTTCAGCAAGAATGCATTAGGTGACAGAATAGAGATTTATGTTACAAAAGATTGCAATTTCAAGTAAAAGCTGAACTTTCTATTAATCAAAAATGATTTTCTTGCAATAAATCGGCAAATTAAAAATGATTTCTGAAGGATCACATGACATTGAAGACTGGAGTAGCGGCAGCTGAAAATTCAGCTTTGCCATCACAGACATAAATTACATTTTAAAACAGATAAAAGTAGAAAATTGTTACTTTAATGGAAATAATATTTTATAATATTGTTTCACTGTATTTTCTGATCAAATAAATGTAGACAGCCAAGGTGTAATACATTAAGTGGGTACTAGGTGGCATCAAATGTGGGTTTCCACTGAAATGAGTGACATCACAGTGACGCTCAAGTTACACAGAAATTGAACCACAAACAGCCTCATTCTGAATTCAGACCAACAAAAGGAGCCAAACAGCAGTGAGCTTTCATCACAGAGATTATTGTCACAGTTCAAATTAATAATTTAATCTTATCTTACATGTTGTCCCTTATCCCCTGCTTTACATGTGAAAATAATTTTTCAAATGATTCCCTTTCAAAGTGTTTCAGACCATTGAATAGCGCTGGGTGATATATATATATAAAAATTATATCCTGATATTGTCAATTATTTAATATTTTCTATATATATCTAGATATGTTTGCATTTGCATTTAAATAATAAAAAAAACTATAGACCAAGTGATAACTTACTGCTTTTTATTAAATGAACACATGTATATGTAACTCAAGTAGTGCAAAACAAGTACAGAAAGTGCATTCTGTCAACTTTTTTAGTGCATGCAATTCCGATTTACACTGTGCAATTGGAGGAACTAATTCAACTTTTTTTTTTTTTTTTTAGTTTTTAACTAAGAACACAAGTCTGTCTGTCTACTGTCTCTGATTTAAAAGAAGCTCTATTGCATAAAACTATGTTCCCACTGACACTAAAAACCCTCTCAGATGGAGAGCTATTTGCTGAAGCACATAGGTATTTCTTTCTTTCGATTGAGTTTATACACTGCATTTATACAGCGAGCACAATCGCAAACAATACATTCGAGATCTCATGACAGAACACAGACCGGCTCAATGATGCTTTCATTTAAATCACGAAACTCCAGCTTGTTTATTTTTCAGTCTAGAATGTTTTTATTATTTAAATGCAAATGCAAACATCGAGATATATATAGAATATCATAAAAATTTGGACAATATCGAGATATACATTTGTTTTATATATCGCCCAGTTGCCAATAAAAATACCACACAGGTATGATGTGACGTCAGAAAGTGTCATCAGTAAGAGTTTATGAGCTCGTCAGTGGAGGGTGCAGTTTTATGAATGACAGACACACACACCAGATATGCATGTAAATGTTTATATACTGTTCCACTCCAACTATTTGGTTTAATTTCATGTCTTTTCTTTTCACTGTCTTTTCTTTTATTTAAGTGTATGAAGTACTGACCTTTGACCTCCAGCACAAGGTCGGGCTTGAGATTGTTGCGTATGATTCCGTCTCCTGTGATGCTCCAGAACTGATTGTCTTTGCCTAGTTCAGGTGAGATATTCAACCTGCCACCTGCCATCACCACACCTCCAGACGTCTCCACGCAACAGTCCTCGACCATCTGAAGGGAAAATGCGAGAGAGATCATGGTCAGGGTAAGCAGACAGCTACTTGTCTTTTGAAAATCAGCTTGCACAGGTAAACAAAAACAGTTTCCTTCCAACTTAGAAACTGTTTCTGAAGCAGAAAGGCTAGCTCATGCATTCATAACCTCTAGACTGGACTGTTATAACGCACTGCTAGGAGGTGGAGGAGCTGCTTTGCAACAATTTTTATTGTGAATACAAATAAACATGAATTGAATTAAACAGAATCAGAGTCAACATCACAGGTGCACTTGAGTACAGAATTGGATCTGCAAAAATGTCTTGAGTACCTTGCAGTGTAGTAGTCCATTCTCATACACCCATATCTGGTCTGGACCACCAGTTTCCTCCAGCACTTGCACCCGGAGCAGCTTTAAATCATCCAGTGGTCCAGTCAGAGACATCAAGTAGCCCGTTTCAGCACAACGCAGCCGGAAATAAGCACGTTTCTATTGAGAAAGACACAGAAGATACATGATCATTTTTAAATGTTTAAAACTAGCAATACTATTAATGATAGAAACTACTATTGAAAAACTTTAACTCTCTTAACAATGTATTATTATATCATCATGGATATTAACGGTCTCATTCTGGATTTACTGTGCAGATGCTGTGATGGTTTTGCCCTGCCCTTATATGTGCGGTTCCCAAATAATTAACTCTCACACCTACTGTATAAGCAAAACTAGACAAACCCCACTGGATCTGAACACACACACAGTAAAACACAAGTCATTTCACTTAGGACTTTCGCTTGATAACTAGGCATGTGGTGGCATTTAATGCAGAACCTGATTTTACCAAGTGAGACATGTTCATGGGACAACATCTTTGTTGTCCCTGGAACAACATTGTGATTAACCAATCAGATCTGAAGATCCAGTTTATAGATTTTGTGAAGTTTACACTTAAAATCACTGTTTGTTGCTCGTACATCAGTGTCATTCATCTATCATTTCCTCTGATTTTAGGGATTACTCGTGGTTAAGGTTAGGTTTGGGTGTAGGGATATGGTCAAGAATATATTTTTGGAGTAAAATGTTGTTCCAGGGTCAACAAAATATGTTGATCTAGGAACACATCTAACTCAGCAAAATCAGGACATGCGGCATTTAATACCTGTAATAACGGACGCAGAGAGCCAATCTGCTCCCAGCCTTGGAACTTCTGCCAATCACCGATCTCGCTGGGATGGAGCAGGACCTGACGACCATGGAAGTTGCTGTATTCATACAACACCCAGCTGATAATAACAAATAACACAGAGAAAAATCTATTCATTTACAATATTCTCACATCCAAATGAACCATAAAGGAGAACAATAACACTAAATTTGGTGTTCTACACTTACACCAAAATCTGAGCTTTGAATGTGCTTCAGAAACCACTCACATTCCTCCATTGACCAACAGAGAGTTGACCCGCCCATCAATGCCAGCCAGAGACAGATTCAAAACGCCATCGGTCAGAACCACTTTACGTCCTCTGAAGCCAGATTTACAGAAGAGTGTGATGGAGGGCATAGAGAACTCCTGAGCGGACAGAGAAACAGTGAACATGTGTTTATTACAAAATCCAATCATTTAATTATAGAAATCATAGGCTGTGCTTTGAATATGTTGCAGTGTTTTGTACCTTTTTGCCGGCAAAACACTGAAGATGTCAGAAATCTCTCTAGAATTATTTCCTGCCAACATTTTCACTTTTATTTTGCCTCACCACAATCGTGTCAATTATTTTTGGCAACATATTTTGTCAGGAAAAAACATAGCTATAATATAACTACGTGACAGACTACATGAACACACCCCAGTTGAAAGAAATGCTGAAATGTTTTTTTTTTTTAATAAAAAAATATATATATATATTTATTTTTTTCTATTTTTTCTATGTATTTTTTTTTTGATTTTCAGCATTGTCATTCTTGGTTTTACAAAAAATTATCATCCTGTTAAGCCAGATGAATAGTATGTTCAATGCTCTAGTTGTTTAAGTTAACAAGGCTTAAAAATACACCTACATGATTAATGAAAGTAATATGTAGTGCCAAGACAGCACTCATCTGATAGGGCTCAAGAAGAGGGTTCACCCTCAGAGCCTCATTTTCAGTCGGACCAAATGAAATATTCTGAATAGCCTAGGGATCTTTTTCTTCTCTTCAGTACTCACATGTCCTACAGTGTGGACAGAGCTGATTTTGCAGTCGGAGTTGAGTAGGCCCAGAGACTCGGGATTGGGGTATTCTCCTTCTTCCAGTACATACATGTTGTCAGTGAACTGTGGGCCATCGAACACCACCCAGCTTCAAGCAGAGACATACACAATGAGATGCTGATTATTTTGAAACACTCAAATCTTGCTGATCATTCTGAGCAAAGTTTTATTCACATTTAATGTAATTCTGGTTGAAGGCAAAATTGCTCACCTCCCAGCCAAAACCTTGCAGGACATGGGGTAGAAGCCCTCCGGCAGGAACGCCATGTTTTCATCTAAAGCATGCATTGCTCCCTTGAACCCTGGTTCAGCAAACAACTGCACCTGAGAACCAACAAGAGTCAGTGTTTCATTAATGTATCACATGAATGAAGCTTTAATTAAAGGTGCTTCCTGATATAAAATCACTTTGATAATATGCAGAAGAAAAACTGGAATAACTAGATCTTCACTTCAGTTGAAACCACCAATTCCTGAATGCCTGTCATTCACAAAGCTGTACACATCCTGCCTATCATCTTCATGTCCCTAATCTAAGAGTCCTACATAGGACTGTAGTACTCTTAGCTCGTAGCTTTAAATCCATTGCACAGATTTCTCTTTTTAATCAGACTCCAGTTGGGACCATATCATTTGGGCATGTCCTTTAAACTCACCTTATATCTGGACAGTCCTTCAGCCTGTTCCTGAGGCAGAAAAAAAGAGATTATAAGATATGGCAATTCAAACACAATCAAGGTTTTATTGAGTAACAAATAAAATTGAAAAAAATTTCATTGCAAAAATAGGGCAGATATTGTAGACAAATGATTACCAGAACCACAGGCTGAATTGACAAGATCTTGCAGTTGTGTGCTCCCCAGTCCTCTGGACTCCCGTAGAGACCCTTCTCTAAAATGTACAGCTCACCCAAAAAGTGTGCCTTTTCAAACGCTATCCACCTTTTCAGTCAGACATTAAACAGTTAGTCCTTTTAACGCACACACATTTATATAGATATATTCATATACATTCATATACACATACTGTATAGCGCAAATAGTAGAACATAGTGCTACAGTAGCAATGCCAAGATCATGGGGTCAATCCCTAGGGACAGCAAGAACTAACAAAATGTGTGCCTTGAATGCAAAGTCACTTTGAATAAAACCATCTGCAAAATGCATAAATGTAAATGCAAATTTTAAAATGTAATTTATACGGGTGATGGCAAAGCTGAATTTTTATGCATCCTTGCTGAATAAAAGTACTGACTTCCTTAAAAATATGTATATGTTGGTTAGTTTGGTTCATGACTCTGTATTGAGGACTTCCTTTTAATCCTTATGAACAAAATGAATGGAAATATTTTGAGAACTAAGAATACTTATAATATGGGTGGTGACTTCTGCACACTTAAATAATGAGTTAAATAATGACAGAATTATCATTTTTGAGTGAACTACTTCTGATTTTAACTCTGTAAGCAGCTGCCCACAAGGGATATAAACATTTCACTGACAGATTTACGGTGTACCAAGGTTGAAGGTTATGAAAGAAAGGAAGAAAAAGAGAGAATGGTGCCTGGAGGAGTTTACATGCAGACACTCACACGCCAGAGAGGACTTCCACCGACTGTGTCTTTATGCCAAAGCCAGTGGCTTCCATGCTAATAACAGGTTCCAGCAGGTCCACATTCATCCCTCTCTCGCTGAAATCCCGCTCACTGAACATTCTCACATGAGGAGTCATGAATTCCTACAGAAGAACACCAAACCATGAAACGACTTGCAACTTTATTATTCCAAGAAAACAGCAGTGTACATCAGAAAAACACAAAGTTTATGAATGTTTTTCATTTCAAGTCTTCCCAGCATAACTTGCTGTGAGGAGGTTATGCTGTAAATTGTTTATTTAATAATAATCTTGAACTGTTTTATTCAGAAATGGTCTCCGTGTACATACTGCTAATATAGGACGTATAGACAGGAGTCTGTCTTCTAGTCCACCCCAGTCAGTGAAGTCTGCATACTCTCCTTCCTCCAGAAGATACTGGCGACCCTCGAAGTCTGGTGCAGAATATCCTACCCAGCTATATATGAACAGAACAATGACATGAATAACTGCTGGACCCAGCTATAGGCAATAAACCATCAAGAAATAGAGGTATGTATAGATCTACAGTTATTAAGTGACATGTTAAAGGTCTGGATGCCTTTGCAGACTTTGAGACCAAACCAAAAAACCAAAATCCTACCATGTCAGCCGTCCTGTCAAAATATGTACTCACAGGCCGCTCAGGATCTTCAGTGAGCCGACAGAACTCAGCCTCTTTCTCCTGATGCTGTCAGGACTCTCAGTTTCATCTTCTTCATCCTTCTTCTCTTCCTCTCCTTCATCAAATTTGTAAATATCCCGTTCGATCTCTAAGCACTCCCCTTCGAACATTGGTTTTTCAAAGAGTACCGCCTGATTTCACATAGAGAAAAAATACACTTTACAGCTTCCTGACTATTTAGAATAACTTCCTGTCAACTACATTCACACATATTTTTTGAGACACACTAAAACTTCATTCAAATCTAAAATGGGAATCAATACTGAAAGCAACAGAGGTCACAAGAAATTCATTTTCTGCACTGCATCATTATTATTATTAAAGTTTGTACATTTCAATTATTATTAAATAAACAACTTCCATGAAAAAGATGCTTTATTTCATACGGCAAAATTCATGACATGTTCAGTGTTTGACTGCATTATGTGTGCGTACACTTGTGGGATTCTGAATTCTTCCCCCAGTGTCGGTGAGCCTCAGAAAAGAGCCGACTCAAGTCCTGTATACTGCACTCAAAGCCCAGCAGGACATGAGTTCAGGAAGAATGCCAGGAACTAAACTAAGCCAACAAACTAAGCTGACTTCCCTGGTCTGTTATAACCATTTGACTGTTTCATATAAGGGATATTTAATTGTAATTAAAGCATTATCGGTCATATGCCTCTGCTGTAAGAATCATGAACTGAAAAAGTTCTGACTGTATTTATCTTTAGTTTCAAAGTCAGACACAATGCTGGCTCAGGGATAAAAAGAACAAACAGTGGCACGGACAAACCCCGCCTCTGGGCAAGCTCAATCTGGTCCAGACTACCTGCACCAACAGGTACTTGTAATTCCAGGCTGTACAGAATGTCTTTCACCAAATAAATGTGTAAAATTAGTCTTTAAATTGTAAAGCGCACCTTAATTTCATTGGGATTTTCCACTTTTATTGCACCCTGTAAAAAGAAAGAGGAACAGAAAGATGGAAGTTAAAAGATGGAATGAGATGAAATGAGTGTGTGAAAGTGAGTGGTATGAAATTACCATTTTCAAGGGCCGCAGTGATCCTACAAAGGGCATGGGAAAGCCCCAGTCCTGAGGGCAGGTATATACTCCTTCCTCCAAAACAGCTAAAAGACCCTGGAAACCTGGGTCACTATAGACCAGCCATCTACAAACACACAACTACAGTAAGAATAGATCTAAAAGGATTTTAGAACCTGGTAAAAGATAACCTTCATTTTGTAATTTATTGCTTCATGAAGTTTTGGCAAAGAACAAACATGCCAAGGCAGAAAAAATATTTTGGAAATGTCATCTTCATCCAACATGCAACAACAAGAAAACAACATTCCAACTGAAACGCAGTCTCGTTCCCTCTCAGAACCTCTTAACACAAACTCAAAACTTTCCACTTGATCATGCATTGAGGACAAACATGAGGCTCATGTCCTTCATATCGCATTTTAGCTCCTAGATATCTAAGTTTTGCTCCCATGCACTACTGATCATAAGTTTGGGATCAGTAAGATTTTTTGTCCAAAAGTGACATTTATAACATTTCAATTTCAAGGAAAAAAAATTAAATAAAAATAATAATAATAATAATTATAATTATAATGATATAATATGATAATAATAAGAAAAGTTTCTTAAATTTTCATACAATTATTTCTCAAGGATCCTATATATATATATATATATATATATATATATATATATATATATATATATATATATATATAATTGTGTATATTTATTTATTTCATCACTGGGGTAAAACATCATCATAAAGGTGCAAACATCAGAAGTTCACTTACACTCCACTGTCAACCTTAATGGACCCAGTATTCTGAGGAATACCAAATGAACAGGTATCTATGGTGTCATCGCAGAATGAAGACATTCGACCCCTCCCATTCAGCTCTGTGAACAGGTCAATTTTTGGTGTGGTGTAGTCCTGAGAGGAAAATACTAGAGCAAGTTATCAAAGATCAAAGCATGCATGCTAGTGTTTTTTTGTTTGTTTAATTTGATTGATTGATCAGAGGACTGAGGTCAAACACTGAAGTATATGACTCATGATTTTTGACTCACCCTTACTGCAAGCCTAATAGAGCCAATAACCATGGGTGTGGCTGGGAGCAGCTGGTCGTTTGGCTGTATTTCCCCACTGGGCTCTGTCTCCGCCCACTCATTTGCTATCTCTGATGGCCCCTCCTCCAGTGCAATGGACCGGCCCTGGAAGCCTGGCTTTTCATACAGCAGCCAGCTAACAGGACAAACATTAACATTAGCTACCTTGCACTTTAAAATATCACAGGATTAGTCACATTCTAAGTGGAAGTAAGTGACTGTCCTTACCATCCTCTAATGACCCTTATGGAGATGAGTGGACAGAGGTTTAGGGAGGTGGCATCTTCTATGTCTCTGAACACCTCATATGTCTCTCCTTCAAAATTAGGTTGTTGGTATATCACAATCTGCAAGCAATGATATTGAAACATTCTCCATAAATGTGTTCAACTGTTTTTCCTTTCTTATTTCAAGCACTGTAAAAGTGGATAATGAACTGGAAAATAACAATTAACTATCTGCACTAAAATGTATACAAAATAAATGTATGGTAAATTATTATTATGTTCAACTCTGTACAGAATGGTATCCTCAGTTTTGCAATACCTTTCCAGGGCGTCTATGGAAGCCTCGTACACCAGATGTCTAGAAATCAAAAAACATTAGTTAATACTCAAATACTATTTTCATTATAAACTTTTTGACATGAACATTGATTACATTTTCAAAAACTACTTTGCGAGACTGACTGGATATTTGGTTTAAATACAACACAGCTCACTATGGTACTGAGATCAGTGGTACCTATAAAAACAAACTGAAGCCTAGAGGGCTTAACATTCCTCTTGTGTCTTAAAGAAAAGACTGACAAAATTTCCACTGATAATGATTGAACCTGGCAGGTACAGACAACCTAAGCAGTTTCAAAAGTGAAGCAAGACTATAAATTATATAAATTATAAATAAAGGCTTTTGTACACATTAAGCACTAGTGTATGAAGCGCATGCTGTACTAACATAATACAATTACTGTATAAATAATGTTTGTGTAAAATGTGTAAAAGGTATTATGAAATGTAGTTACAATATTGGTGTCAAAATTTAGCCAAAAACATACTTAAGTGAAAGGTGTAACTGAAGTACTCAAAAGTACAAAAACATCTTTAAAGACTGTACTTTGGTGGCTCATGAGATTTCCCTCGACAAGAATGACTACATTTGATTAACCAAATGACTAGAGTAGTGTAGAATTACATTTAATACTGAAAAGGATTTTTTAAATAAATGTGAAGTTTACAATTCACTGGAATGTAATCTGATCTAATCTAAGTAAGAGAGAAAATTTTAATTAGATGATTCATTTTATGTTAACAAAATAATTTGGGGGCTTAATTCTTATGCATTGGAGATTTTTTAAAACAATGGACATTTGGTATTAACATCTTCCTTACCTCTGTGTATGTTGGTGAGAGAGTGCTGGGTGTGGGCAGTGGAATCTGCTGAGTGCTGTTGGATGGGGATGTTACTACCGATATGCCTTGCAGTCCCATGCTTGAATTAAATTGGTTGGAAGTGAGATTCAAATCCAATGAAGGGACAGAGCCAGTGTCAGCCCTTTGCTGGCTCATGGTGTTAGCTTCTTTGCCTTTATTCATTATTTTTTCCAAAAAGTCAGGCAGCTTGACTTCTGAGAAAGTTGGAAGAGGTGGAGGTGTGTTTGGGCTCTTAACTGAATCAACAGGTCCTGCCTTTACATTGCCACAATCTGGCAAATCAGCAAGCCCCTCTTTTGCAGTGGTGATAGCATGGGACAGCGATATGTCTCTCCGATCTCCTAAGGTTGGCACCACCCCTGTTGGCTCAGTTCTGGCTCTGTTTGCGGAGTTCACAAGGTTTGAGATTATTGACATTTTTTCCAACCTTGAGGGCATTTTTCCTGAGCCTTCAGTGTTCTGATTTTCTCCATCATTTTTCTCCTCAGTGACTGTGACCTTTTTGGCTTTGTCTTGTTCCCGTCTAGACGAGAGACCTTTATAAAGAAGGCTTTCCTCACAATGTTTGGACTGTGGGTTGGTTTTTGCCTTTTCATTTTTCTTCTTGATCATCATGGCTGGAGAGGGATCTTTAGGTCCTGCAGTTTTTTTTGTCCCAAACTGGAACTGTTCTGGGTCAAATATCTTCTCAAGGTGATCTTCTTTAATGGCAGGCATGGCAAAAGGAGGTGATGGCATCTTGTTCTGCCCATGTTTTCTTGGTGGTAAAGAGAAAGGGGAACAGTTCTCCTTGATGTTACGTATGAAATCATCAAAGTCACTAGAAGTGTCATGCTGTTTGTCATCACTTGCAGAACAATCCAAACGTCTCTCTGTTTTCTTCTTCTCAAAACTTTGGTCCACGTCTAACCAACTAGATGGTGCCTTGCTATTTTGTGAGAAGCCTTTGGGCTCCAAAGGAAGATTCTGAGAAGTAAACTGGTGAATATTTTGGTCAGTTGGTGGTTTCAGCTTTTGTAAGTTATTAGCTGGTATTTTATCGTTAGGCTTCATAAGATTCTTGACTTTCAGTTTGGACTCTGTATTTTTAACTTGGATTTCACTCTTTCTGTCCACTTTGGAAGTCAGTTTATCTGTTATTTTAACTGAGGTTAGTTGCTGATCTGAAGTCTGATCATCTTTTCGAATGGGTTTAAAAGCAGCCTCTGGAGCCGTGATCACTGCTAATGGTGTCTCATCAACTTGCTTTAATTTATTTAATTCATTCTGTTTGACACACTCTGGGATTGTTTTACACAAGTCTCCAGACTCAACCGGTTGCTTCTCTAATACTTTGCATTTCCCACTTCCTTCTTCACTTGTAACCTTTTCATCTAGTTGTGGAATAGTATTTGGTTGTTTTAAATCTGAATGAACAATATTTTCCACACTTTGCTCTTTAGTCTCAGTCTTTTGGGTTGTCTTAGACGAGTTCTCTGAAATGACCTGAATAATTTGTTCCCTATAAGACTTCTCTGTACCTTTAAAGCTCAGATCAGCTTTCTTCTCAAATCCAGCACTGGACTTCGGTTTGACAACATCTGGCTGCTCATTAGATGCCAGCTGCACGTGTGACTCTGTTGAAACTGGTATATCAGACTCTAGTTGTTGTTTTTCTGAGTGTGAATCATTCTTTTGTGAAAGCAACAGTTTTCCTTTGGTTTCAGAAGCCCCAGATTTTTCACTCTTTATTTCAAAAGTGGCTTTTGATGGTTTGGATTTATTGGCTATTTTGGAAATGTCATCTAACTTAGAAAGGGCACATGTCTCTTTCTCGAATTCAAGATCCTTATCTGGGTGATCATCTGACTGCTTATCTGGCATAATCTGGACATGTGACTCTGATGAATCTGGTATATTTGATTCAGTCGGTGGTATTGTGGACTGCAAATTTTTGTTTTCTGAAAGCGACACATCCAGTTTGACTGTGTTTTCAACAGCACCAGATTTTTCACCCTTTGTTTCAGAAGTGGCTTTTAGTTGTTTGCCAATACCTTGAGTGCTAAGATCACTGGTTGTGTTATGGTCTGTCACATGTATTGAGGAAATTTCATTTTCCTTGGAAAGGTCACATTTCTCTTTCTTGAACTCAGTAAGTGGCTTTTCTGTGACTGATTGCTTATTTGGTATATCCTGGACATTTAGGTTTGATGAATCTGGAAGATCTGACTCTGTCTGCTTTTCTGAGTGTGAATCGGTCTTCTCTGAAGACAAATCCAGTGTGACTTTGGTTTTAGAAGATACAGATTTCTCACCATTTGTTTCAGAAAAGGCATTTGATTGTTTAGCCGTCTTAGATTTTGTGGAAATTTCATCTGTCTTAGAAATATCTGGCAGTTTACCTGACGCAACTTGCACATTTGGGTCTTTAGAAATTGATAGATTTGATTCTGTCTTTCGATTGGTTTGTAAATCATTGTCTTCTGAAAGTGACACAACTGGTGTGACTTTGGTCTCAGCAACATCACAGTTTTCACTTTCAGAAATGGCTTCTGATTGTGTAAAAATATGTTCTACTTTGTCAGATTTCAAAGCAGCTGTGGTTGTGACAGACAAATTTGTCATTTTCTTGCCTTTGTCCATTTTTGAATCTGAAGCTGCTGTTAGGTCCGCCTTCCTAAAATCTTTCTTGGGTTTGAGTTTTTTGGGACTTTTGAGACATGGATTTGCTGACTGTAAATCATCATGCACCTCCTTAATATGGCTTTCCAATTTGAGCTCTGGTGAAACCCTGGCCACAGCATTCCCAGTGGCTTGATCACATTTGGAAGATTTGCCATCAGTAGCAGGACCGTTAACCAGTGATGACTCATTTCTCTCTGGCTTGGTAAGTGGCAGTGAGGCTGGTTCATGTGACTCACTCTCTCCGTGGGCAACTTCTCCATCTGAGGACTGTTTTTGAGGGCTCAGTGGTGTCATTTGAGGCAGCTTCCTTCCTGTTGGTGACACATCAGTCATGAATTTTTTTGGACTCTTTGGCCCACTCGGCTGGGTTTCATTCGCTGGCTTCTCCTTTTCAATGTTCTGCTCTTTTCGGTCCGTGCCAAGTGCTGAGGAAGAAGGTTTTTCCTCGGTTTTGTTGCCAATGTCACCTGATTTGACTTTACTTTTTGTATAAGAAAAACTACTCTTTGATGTTGGACTTCTCTCAGTTGCAACTTTCGGTTGTGTTTTTGACTTTTGGATATCTTGAATTGCTTTGAATTCAGTGTTATGTTTTGTTGAACTAGAGTTCTCCACTGAAGTTGGGGAAGATGGGGATTTATCAGCAGAAAGGGAATGTTTTAGACTTCTTTCTCTTTTAGGCTTTGAAAGATCGACCTGTTCTTTATTGGGCTGAGAAGTTTTTGTCATTTGGGAGGCATCATAAGTCGGTGACATTTTCCGCTCTGGGCTTATTGATGCTGCCTCATTCTGACGTTTGGTGGACATCTGTCTTTCAGCTTCTGAAGAAACACTATACACTGTAACAACCTCCAGTACTTTCTTTGGTTTTGTTTGAATCTCTGGTACCTTTTTCTTGGGAATTGCAGTCTTGATGTCATTTGGTTTGTTAAGTGTAATGGATTTGTCCTTTTCTGTCTGAGATTTAATCTCTTTTTGATCTGTCTGCTTCTGTGAAATCCTCCGTACTGGAGGCACATCCACCTTTGATTCCTCATCTAGACTTTTAACGCGAGACATTACAGCTTTTGTTTTAGGGGCAAGTTGTGGTGAAGGGGTCTTTTCTTTAATTGCCACATTTGGTCCACTGGTGGCTCTGTCCATACGTTTGGATGGCACAGATGAGTTTTGATCACTGGTCATCTTAGTATTCAATGGTACTTTATTAATAGGCATTTCTGGTAAATAAAATTCCTTCCCAAGGTCTGTAGCATCTCTGTTTTCCGTTGAAGGTTCAAAGGAGCAGTCTACATCCTCATCAAGAGGCTGCTCTTGGACAAAAACAGCATTATCTTCTACTGACTCATTCGTCTGTCGTTTAGACTGCTTGACATTCACACTTTTGGGGTTTGGTAATCTATGGAAAGACATAAAAGCATGATGAACGAGATAATCAAATCAAATCATATTACATTGAGACAGCACTTTTACAACATTATGTAACACTCATTTATTTCCACAAAAATATATTAAATATTATATTTATAAAATAAAAATATTACGGTAAATATTAAAAAGCACAATAAAGTTTTCAACACTATTGAAATGTTTACTGAACACCAAATTAGACTATTAGAATGATTTCTGAAGGATCATATGACACTGAAGCCTGGATGGCAACGTACACTCAGCGGTTAGTGAATCACAAACTTATTTTGAAAAGACATTAGTACAAATCCCCCAAAAAATCCCACCTACATGTGAAAATATTAAAATCATTATATTATATTTAATATATATAATCTGCAGTAAACATATACATACAAGGAACACATTCTTGAAATATATTTGATTTAGTTAACAGATAAACAAGGGGGGGGGGGCACGTAACATAGCCTATATATGCTGAGTTTCAGTCCATTATTGTGACAAGCTTAATTTGTGCACAGAAAGAAACCCAAATGGCAAAAAGTGACATCCTATTTGTTTTCTTTATTTTTGTTTTGTTTTTTTGAGTGTACACATATACAAAAGCAGACTTTATACAGTGATGCATTATTAATAAGACATTAAGTGTTTAAAGTTGATTCAGCTGGTGTAAGGAAACATGAATATACAGCCTGTATATCGTCTGCGATTATGAAAGCGATTTTGCATAGTTTGTTAAGTGTACTTTTAATAACTCTTCCTAATAATTGTAATCATCTCTCTCTCTCTGTCCGTATGTATAGTCAAGCCAGATTGAGTTAGCAGAGGAGGAGAGCACCTTTGATCACCAGTGAGTACACTGGTACATGGCACTTAGTTCTTTTGGGAATGGAACAGTAGAAATGCATATCTACAGGGGCCGCAAGGATGGAGTACTGCTAGGTTATGTCCGACTGATTGTGGGGGGCAGGTGTGAGCAAAAATGCCAGGGCCCTGTTTTTTTCCCAGTCCAGCCCTGTATAGGTGCTGGACATATAATTAGAATATCATCCAAAAATTGATTTATTTCACTAATTCCATTCAAAAAGTGAAACTTGTTTATTATATTCATTCATTACACACATACTGATATATTTCAAATGTTTATTTCTTTTAATTTTGATGATTATAACTGACAACTAAGGAAATTCCCAAATTCACTCAGAAAATTTGAATATTACTTAAGACTAATACAATGAAATACAATTTTTATTACAAATCTTGGCCGACTGAAAATTATGAACATGGAACATATCAGCATGTACAGCACTCAATACTCAGTTGGGGCTCCTTTTGCCTGAATTACTGCAGCAATGCGGCATGGCATGGAGTCGATTAGTCTGTGGCACTGCTCAGGTGTTATGAGAGCCCAGGTTGCTCTGATAGTGGCCTTCAGCTCCTCTGCATTGTTGGGTCTGACATATCGCATCTTCCTCTTCACAATACCCCATAGATTTTCTATGGGGTTAAGGTGAGGCGAGTTTGCCAGCCAATTAAGAACAAGGATACCATGGTTTTTAAACCAAGTACTGGTAGCTTATATATATATATATATATATATATATATATATATACACACACACACACACACACACACACACACACACACACACAAAAATCTAAATCTATGGAAAGATCTACGAGTCATTGTTCATCTCGTACTCAAAATCATGGGAATCCAAGTATCACATTGCAGTCTGAACAAAGGACTCGCTGCTCAGTAACCCAACACAGACACACACACACACACAACACAAGAATACTTACATTTTCACCTTAACCTGCTGTACATTCTGCGTTATATCCAAGTTAGTCTCATTTTGTGCCTCTGTTTCAGCTTGTTCTTCCCCCTCTAGGCTTGACTGAGAACCAACAAGCACTCTTTCAGCAAAAGCTTTCTCACTGTTTGACCGTTTCAAGCTTCTGCGCTTCTCTTCATTGCTCTCAGCATGCAGGTGTTTAGGAATGAGGCTGTCTTGAGTTTCCTCCTCTGGTGGTTCAATGCTGTCTTTTGCAGCATTAAAGGTGAAGATGGATGGCTCTGCAGCTTGAGAAGGAGCAGAAGTTTTGCTAGTAGCTGCACTGGGGGCAGAATAACTCTCGGCTGGGCTGGCCAGAGCAGGTTCTGTATTAGAAAGTGAGTCAGTGATGGAGCTCTCACTCTCCTGCTCTGTCACGTGAGTTTCCACCCACAGGGCTTTGTGTACTTGACCAGGTGAGGGAGATGCTTGCACTGACCTCTCCTCTGCCTCAGGTGAAGTGGTGTTCATTGGGGCGAGAAGCTTATTATTGCTTTCTTGATTGCTTCGTTTGGCGCTGTTTTTTTTCTCTATGTCTGTTTCTCCTGGTTCTCCAGGCTGAATATCAGAGGACGATGAATTTCTGGACTGTGATCCCAGAGTCACCCCAACCAATGCGGTGTAATTCCCACCACCTGTGACGGTGGTTTTCAAAACTGTCTTTTTAGTCTCCGTTCTGCCTGAGACCGGGGTGGACTTTGGCGTGTCAGGGGTGTGTATAGGTACGTCTGCACTTTTCTTTATTGTTGAATCTGTTGTTTCTTCCAGGTACACCTTGAGCTTCTTGTTCACCTCCTTCACCAGATTCTCAGTCCTCTTGTCGCTGGAAGTAGCAACCCTGCTCACCTTGATCACTTCCACCTCTTTTACACTCGCTCGTCCACTACTGTCACTGTCAGCAAAAGGCAAGTCTCCTCCATCTGCAACAATAGAGGCTACACTACACACACTGGGACTTCTATTCCCCGGCCCAAACACTGAATCTTCGATCTCTTTGTGTTCTGATCTTGAATACTTGGTTGAGCTGTTTGCCTCCGATGACAAATTTTCATCATTGTCATCTGATGCGGTTCTGTTTTTTTTCTTCCGACTAAAAAAGCTTCCAATACGATTGAGAACCCCACTCTTCTCCTCAGAACTCTGGTACAACAAGAAAGGGAAAAACAGGTAAGAACATCTAAATAAATACAGATCTCAGATATGAAACTATTATTAAACTGGAGCACTTGTGGCCATGCGAGAGGGGTTGGAGACTTGAGTCAGAAATTAAATGTTTTAGTTCCACTGGCTAAATTATATTAAATTATAATGGTAAAATAAAACAGGAGGGCAATATACAAAAAATGAGAGTGCAGTGTCTTTCTGTATTTCAGTCATCACATTTTTTTATTAAAAATATTCAAAGCAAAGAGTCACTGCATTATTTGTGTTTCCAGAATTTTCATATTCACTTCTTTTGCTTCTTTATTCAGCTTCACTATTGGTTGTTTATCTTCATTTCCTCAATAGAAACAGTATCTATGGTAACTGATTTAGACTGAGGTTGTTTCCCCCCACGTGGGAGCAGAATTTCCTGGATGACTATCTATACTGCACAATGCACACAGCTTATCATACTTTACTGCTTCAAGTTCAGTTATTCATGATTTTACTCTTAATTAAAAATAAACTGCATAACATTAGTTTACCGTATTAAGGGATTCAGCATAAGATAGTCACACACAGTCATTTGAGAAATGATGTAATGTCTCAGGACAATTTGAGACAAGTCACAAAACATCCTCTTTATAATTTCAAAAGCTGAATGAGACCAACTCAGACTTGGAGAGCACTCAGAGAATAAGTGCAAGAACATACAGTCACCCGAGAACAAGAGGAAGCACATCAACATAATATTCATGACAACACAAAACTTTATTTTACTCAATAAATTGGCATGACTGAAAGAGAAGAATAATCAAATAGGCATTTAATAGCTGAACTCAAGTAATTTTAAGTAATTAAATGTAAGAGGGCATCCGAATTCCGGCCCATATTTCATTTTAATTGAATAGAAGAACTCATTTTGAAATTGGTGTTTTAAAATCTTTTACTGTCTGAGTGCTGCCTACAGCATTTTGGGCATCATAAACATAAATGTCCAATTTGGGCATCATAATCATAAATGTCCAATTCAGCTCAGCTCGGATTAAGATTCAAACAGCACATTCGGGCAAAAATTGAGCGCGTATCTGAGATTCCTAAACGTGCTTGTATAGGCTTCGATAGGCAGCTCACTATATTTTGGTGGTCAAAACCACTCTGCAAAGCGCCATAAAACAGCGAATACAAACACAGATACTTTCCCTTAACATAGTATTGGCTTTAAACGAAATAGCTTTGTCCTTACCATTTTATTCAGCTTGAAATAAGGATCGAGTTTGTCTCTCTTTCTCTTTTTTGTTTTGTTTTACACATGTACCGACATCAGGACGCAGAAATCATTGCAAGCAATCCAAAGTTGTCAGCCATAAAAACAGAAGAAACACATATCCAGCGGGTATTAATCCAGCTCGGTCCTCGATTACAATCGATATTCCGACTGTCTGTCATTCAATCGCTGTTCAGTCGCACACTGCATGAGCCGGAAAAATGGCAAAACTTTTTGAAGTCGAAATCATGTTCTGTTTACTTTGGTGGCACCGTTTCATGAACATTGCAGGTTATGCCACATGCAAGCGAGCTCCCTTTAGAGCTGTGTTGTGCAACTCAAAGATAAACAGCATTATTCATCCCCTGTCAAAGTATGAAAATCGAGCACATCCAGCCAAACGCCACACCCTTCCTCTCTTACCAGCATGCCTCTCTCAACAGACTACTGGGCATTAATAAGAGCAAATAATGCAACATCTTTATTATGCCATGTCAGATTAGATGATAAATTAGAAGGTCATTTGTAGACAAAAATATCTTAAGTTTTAATATTAAAAAATACCTATAAAAACAGAATTACTTTACTGATTTGTATTGCAGTCAACTTCCATCTTTCACTTGTATATATATAATATAGGCTATATATTAGGGGTGGGACGGTTCACTGAAGAAAATCGAACCGTTCTTCTCATGGGTCGGCACGCGCTGGGACTGCGGATCATCCTAAATCTGACAAACCTGTAATATGGTTCGCTATAAATAACACGTAAAACAAACAGGGTTCACCTAATATTTCTGTTGATGGATGCACATTCGGGCTTCCCAGACCTTACAACAACATCAGCGATGAAGAAAAAAAAGAAAGAAAAAAAAACAAGTGGAAAAACCATTCACTCTTGTTCAATGCGAATGCTGTGTGCTGGAATATGACCAGTCATTAATTCCCCTATTTCCCGGCTGGTGATCGTTGAAATCTGTGGTTAAACTAAACTCATTTAAACTTTGCCAGTTTAAACATTTAAGAGCCGAATGACTCAAGCTCGTGCGCGCAGTGAGAATATTTGTGAGTGCGCTCATCCGCGCGCAATTCCCGAGCCTCAGAACGCGCGCAAATATTAATCTCCCTCTCTAAAGTATTGTGTTTAAATGGACACAAAAATAATGTCAAAATCCCCGTCTTGGTAAGTATCCTACAGGAGACAAAGCCGGCTGAGCGTAGGCCTACTGCATCAGAGCACTGGAAGTGACAGTCTTTATTCGAACAGCATGCAACAACAAAGAAATCACTCACTGCTCTTGATTTAAACGTTTCTGTAGCTTCTGTTTCTATTTTATATCTTTACCTTATTGTATTTATTTGTGCTGCTACTTGTAGTTATAATATTCTTAATAATATATGATAAAAAACATTTTTTGAAAGTATAGCTAGTTTTTCAAAAACATAGCACATACCGAACCGTACCAAGACGGTGACTCTAAAACCGTGAAACAAACCGAACCGTGAAAAAGTTGAACTGCTCCACCCCAAATATATACAATATATAAACAAATGGGGTGCGCAGTCATTTTAATGTTTTTTTTCCTCTTATAGCGCCACCAAGTGGCCAAGCTCCAAATTTTATTTTTCATGTTAACTCAGATTGAGAGTTTTCAAAAAATATGTCCCTCCAAGTTTCAAGTCTCTATGACTTACAGTTTGGTCTACATGATTAGTTTTACGTGCGGATCCTTGGCCATTCTAACAATTACAATAGGGTTTCAGTGCTACACACTTGAACCCCTAAAAATAAAATTACATTGTTACATATGACCAGTGAACTTCACAGTTTGTTTGATCACAGTCTTGCTCTACACGCACTGAGCCTTGAGTATGAGACTGAAGAATAATACTGAATTAATATTCATTCAGTAAAGTATAGGATGAAAATGTTCTTCTAAATAGCATTAAACATAAATCATAAGCAGTTACCATAAGTTATTGCTAATAACTTTTAAAAAGGGAAGGTGTGTTCTTTGTTTGGCATCACATGGCTATACATAGAGGAATAAAACCTTGAAGTTCTCTTTGTTATGGACAACAGCAAGGCCAGCACTCCTTAAGACTGCCATTGAGGTCTTTGTTTGACTTCACTATTGTGGGACTTTGACTTTAGTTTTCTGTCAACTCAGAAGGTCAGCCTGAATAGTTTAATTATATTTTCAACTGTTGTTATGGAAGTCTTTGATAAAGAGACAATCAGCATCTTAGATCTATTGGTAATGAGCAATGTGACTAAAAGAACTAAAAGTGGACTATGCATAAATGGCCACAGAAATATAAAATCTAGGGCGTATATATCTGTTTATCAGTAGCTAATGCATGTTCGGAAAACCGACTTCAAAAAATTTAATATTTGTACAAGAAAAAGTGTACATTTAAGATCCCTGTTACATTGTTGCATTGTTACAAGTCATGGCCTAATGGTTAGAGAGTCAGACTTATAATCCAAAAGGTTGCGAGTTTAGGTCTAGGGCTTGCAGGAACTGTAGGTGGGAGGAGTGAATGTACAGTGCTCTCTCCCGCCTTCAATATCATAACTGAGGTGCCCTTGAGCAAGGCACCGAACCCCCAACTGCTCACCAGGTACCGCAGCATAAATTATGCCCACTGCTCCGGGTGTGTTCAATGTTGTGTGTGCACTTTGGATGGGTTAAATGTAGAGCACGGATTCCAAGTGACCAGCTCGAAGATCTGGCATACAAAATATCCATAGAACTACCGCACAAGACTGTTTATTTTCTATCTGTTCCAATCCAAAAATATTTAGATCATCTCTCGAAACAATAAAACAAAGATATGTGAACAAAAAGCAAGTTTTGGGCCATTAGCAATCCAAATCACCCACAGCAATATTTCAATTACTAAACACAGTGGCACATTCTAAAATGTTTAATGTGAAACACTTAAAGTGCCTTTAAAATGGTGATACTAAAAGATCAAACACTTTATTGATGATGTGTGCTTCATAAAGGCAAGCGGATGAGCCTGGAATGCAATGCGCTTAATGGTTAAGTGTCTTCTTTATAATGGTTCTCTATGGAAAATATTTAATTTTACACAAACTATGCATCATCAATAAGGTGTAAACCAAATTTGGCCTTTAAATATCACTTACTACTAAATGCAAACCTCATAAAAATAACTGGCGGTCAATTGAGGTCAACATGTGGGGGTGCGTTCCTGTGTGACGTCACATGAAAACCATCAGTTGGTAGGTTTAGGAGTAGGTGTGGGGGAGAGGGTAGGATTAGGGGTGGGGTTAGTATTAGGCAATCAGGTAGCGACTTGAACGAGGTGAGTAATAATTTCGCCGGGGGTCAAAATTGGGCACAACAACGAAAGAGGATAATTTTCTTACATTTTCAAGCAAAATTTCTAATTAAAATGTTGAGAATAAACTCATTAAATTAGGAGAAAAAAGTCACTGTGTTTGTAGAAAAAAACATGTAAAATTTCAAGAAAAAATAAGCAAACACACTCTTGTTCATTTTCATTTTCTCTTATTGGACAGTGTTAATCAGCGTCTTTATTCTTGTAATTTTTTATTGAGTTTATTCTCAACATTTTATTTTGACTTTTTTTCTCGAAATATAATGATTTTTTTCTCGAAACACAACAATCTTTATCTCTTAATTTAATAAGCTTATTCTCAACATTTAATTTGGACTGACTTTTCTCGTGTGAAAAAAGTGTTTGTAATGTAACGAGTTTAATCTTGCTTTATAATGACTTTAATTTTGAGTAGGTTTTATTTAATTATTTTATTATTGCTTGGCCCATATACTCTTCAATACATATTAATATATGTTTAATATACTGTATTATTATATATAATGTTTAAATCTTATTAATATCCACATTTTCATGAGCATTTGATATCCATACATATTACAGATCTAGAGTATTAATGTTCTGTTTACCGTGGTAAAGACTGTAGTAGGCTACTATAGACTTGTATTTTTGTGAGCTGTTGTTCACTCAGTTGTTCAGCCTGTGCTGCCCTCTGTAGGCTCATTAAGGAGCTAACAACACAGAGGCTAATAACTGGAGAAACTAAAGCTGAAGAAACTGTTTACTGTATTCTCGGTTTATGAGTCTTTTTTACAAAAACATCTGTGCAGAATTAAAAAAAAAGGACCACATAAAACAAGGAAAACATTTCAGACAGATTTAGCATCTGATAGTATTTTCCTTGTTGTACAGAGAGCTGTGACTGCTGTAATGTGATTCTCTGATGAAAGTAGACTAGCAGCTGCCCAAGGCTAAAGCAAACTATTCTCTGCATCGGAAATCCAGTCTACATTCTCTTCCTTATGGTAAACTTCAGTGATGTAATTAAGATCAGTATGTTTTTAACAGGAAATATCAAAGTAAAGTGAATTTTAATATCTGTATTTTATGTAAGCATGGAAAGACATCACCCAGAGCTACCCGTATCAGAATATTTCCACCTACCTTCCTGTGTTTGCGTTTTGGAGAAGATGGATCTTGAAGTGATGTGAGATCCAGGCTTAGGGTGGAACTAGACAGAGAGCGGACAGGGGTAGGACAGGTGTCGGTCATCACATAATCTGCTGTTTGGATGCTCATCTGATCAAAACTCCTGCAGAAAAGAAAATCAATTGTTACTATAGTTAAGGACAAGTAACGTATCAGTGCAACAGATCATAAGGGACTGTATAAGATTTTGTATTGTCTGTTTTTCAATCCAATTAAAAGACGTTTCACCACTAAATCCTCTCAATGTAACCAGATAAGAACATGTCCAGGTCACATTTTTAGGGAAGCTTGTTTCTAATTGCAATCTCGCAACCCTGTGGAAAAACCAGCATATGCTGGGTAGGTATGTTTTTGAAGCATGGCTGCTTGTTTGAGCTAGTCCTTAGCTGGTTATCAGGTCATGTGCTGGTGCTAAGCAGGAGTCAGTTGCTTAGGACCAGCCCATTACCATCTTAATCCAGCTCATAACCATCTTAAACCAGCAGCCATGCTTCAAAACACACCTAACAAGCAAATGCAATTTATTTATTTTTCTGACAGAATTCAGACTTTTTCTCATAATTAAAAAATATCTATTTTTTTTTTCAGAATTGCACAATATAAACTCACAATTCTGGGAAGAAAAGTCAAAATTGTGATGAATAATTTTGCTATTTCAAGAAAAATAGTCAGAATTATGAGCTAAAAATTGACAGTTACTTTTTTTATTATTCTGCGGTGGACACACAAAAAAATTACTGAATTACAAGATATACAGACAATTCAGGAAAATTACAGAATTTCATGATTTAGTCTTAGTAGAAAAAGTCTAAATTGTGAGATAATATAATTTTAGAATAATATATATATATATATATATATATATATATATGGATAGATAGATAGATAGATAGATAGATAGATAGATAGATAGATAGATAGATAGATAGATAGATTTTTTAACGCTAAAGAGCAATTAAATGTTGCAAAGGTTATACAGAGATGAATTAATTAAGTAAATGTATTGCATATTTCTTGGAGGAATGTGGTGTCATAATTTCAGGTTCAGAATACAGATTAGATTGTTTGTTCACAGATTAGATTAGCTTCCTCCTGGAATAAAGGTCCAATAAAAACTGTCCCAACAAAAGGTTTCTCCATTCAGTGCAGTGTCAGAGCCAGCTCAGTGAGTGTATTCAGTAAAGACAGAAGAATCCTCTCTGGGTATTGTGCAAGTTAACTATTGCGCAATTGAACCTTTTGCAACATGTGACCACCAGAGAGCAGTCTGAGATTCGATTTGCTTAATTGCACAAGTCTGCTACTGCTATAGCCTTTGTCATCCCTTGTTTGTCTTCACTTGCAGGATGACTCTTGTGTGGGACATGGCTCACCTCACCAGAACAGAAAAAAGTACTTCTACAACATTTCTGTGTCCCATTATAAAAATAAAGATCGAATGATTAATGATTAAAGATTATTTCCTTTCACTGCTAAAAATACAAGGGAGGTGCAGAAATTTGTATGCATTCTTTTTTTCCAGAGAACATACAGCATTTAAATAAATAAAGCGATTAAAGCTCCAGACTCAGTCCAAATGACATTCCAGACTTCATAAAAACACTTTACAGCATAAACAAAACTTGAATGCCATTCAGGGGAAATGACAAAAATGTTCTTTGACAGGTTCTGAAGCAAAGGCCTGGCAGATCTTCTGCCTGCAGCGAGTCTGATCGGCAGGTTCTGACCACAATCCAGTGTTCAAGCTTGACTCGTCACATTGAAAGAGTTCAGATGAATTAAACTGTCTGGGTGTCGCATGCAACACATAGCTAATGATATTCTGGTTTCTTAATACTAACTATTTTAGGTTTAGACTTTCCAGGAATATTTTAGTAAATCTTCCTTCTGGTTGTTACTGACACACATTTGTTTAGCTTAGTCTCAAAAAAGGGTTATAACTTCAGTTCCCTCTCTTGACTGTTTGAGCCCTCTGGGCAAAGGTAGAAATACGTGATCTGGCATGCGTGTTTGTAAGGTAAGCCATGATCTCAGGGCTATGGATGCTAACACAAACAACCTGAAACACCTGCGGCTTTTCAGTTCATCTGAATAAGCTCATAAACAAGTTCAAGTTGTTGTTTCATTACAGATATCCATGAGTAGTCATTTCAGTGAATTTTGAATTCTCTTGTTGTTTACGTGACACACAGTAGTGTCAGTTTTCTGTCTTTGCAGTCAACAAGCAAATGTTACAGCATGACCCATTAACACAGATTCTGGATGACAGGAATTGCTGATCTTCAGTACCATGTCTTCATCTGACTCAGACAGATGAGCTGCGGATTCCAATGTACTGTATGTGATTAATAATAATATGAGATGTGTTGACCTGTCACATACAAAATTTTGATTATGTATCATAAAAACATATGATCTGAGCATTCATCCTAACTTATACGTATCCTTAAAAGTATCATTTTGTTATTTATTGCTTACTGATTTAAAACAAGCATCCACCTAATCACATGAGAGCACGTCACATGTGTCTAGTCAGCATTTGTCCCTGTCACAAATAATAGGTGCAATTAAACACCGTACTCAACAACCAGACTGACCGTTCAACCAATCTTTTCAGTCTCACAATCAAATATAACACAATTAAATCTCCATTACTGCTCTCAGGCATGTACTGGCCATCGGGACTACCGGGAGATTCCCGGTGGGCCGCGGTCTGGTTGGGCCGGTGCGTTATGTATTTTGTTTTTAAATCATTATTTATCGCAAATATATTCGTAAGTATATTGTTGTACAGTCCAATTCCGGCCTTACGTGTCTCTTTCATGAAGCTGCAAGATGCTTTTTTTTTTTTTTTACGTTAGTCACAATAATTTATTTAAAACATTACAAAAAGCAGTATAAAGAACAGATAAAACGACGCGTGCGCATGATACTGATGCGAGCTGCGAGACGTGACGTGTTCACTGCTCATTGGCCAATCAGAATCAAGTTATAGCCTTGAAAAGCGGCCCATTACAACTGCGATGAAATTCAATATGTTAAATAATAAAATATCTAAGCGTAAATGAGGGGCCGAAGGTTGAGAGAGAGAAAACGACAAGCACTTGAGGCAGATGCCACCAAATGTGTCAAGATAAATAAATTATTTGCTGGAAGGCAGGGCCGTGCACAGACCTTTTGAGGGGCATGTGCTGAAACTGAAAAAGGGCACCCCCCTCCCTTTTTTATATCAAGATTATTTAGTAAGCCTGCATAACAGGAAGAAATGGCCACATCTTCATGACAAATTCATTAACACAAAATAATAGTCTCAAAAGCTTTAGATTTATTCACGATTAATAACAACCATAATAATAATATTAGATAATTAGATAATATAGATAAACAGGGTTTTAAGGGCTTATTTAAACCTAATTACAACAGCTCTTGTGTACTCCCTCTTTTTTTAAATTGCATTTATAGCGAAAAAAAATACTTGACTCATACATAAACATGTTAAACAAATAATACAAATTAGCTTATAACACCAAACAGAAACCAAAATCTTTTTTTATTGAACTTTATGCACTTTTTTATGAACTTTGCAAAGAAAAAAAAATATATATATATATTCTCTTTTTTAGCTATTCTGTTTGGTTTTATAAGCTAATTTGTATTATTTGGTTAACATGATTATGAATGACATTGAGAAGAGGGGAAGGTGAGCAATGAGTCAAGTATTTTTGACAAACTTTTTTGAAATATAATTTAATTATGTCCAACTCAATTCCAGATTATAAGAAACTATAGCCATACCGTTACTATAACATATCCAACATGTATCCGCCTACCATGTTTTACTACATTTTATACATGTGAGGACAAACGGAGAGTATACCAAAACATGATTAGCCTAAATGTTAATAAATTAAGTGTATCAGCAATCATAAATCAAAGAAGAAATATCTTAGAAATATATTTTATAAATGTTATCTAGGTGACGAGGATCACTCATCGCTTTGTGTAAGTTCCAGTACGAAACAGCGGGGGGCGCACATGTTATGATTTTCCGATGGTAAAAACAAATTATATGTTGTTGTATTAATTATCAATATATAGTTTTTGACCAGCGAATGTGTGCAAATGTGAATTTTTTTTTGTCCGTCATTAAAACGGCGACGGTGCCTGCCGCTGCCGGCATCACATTACACTTTAATCTACAGGTTACAAACTAGTTTTTGTAACGTTAGCTATATAGACGGAGCGCTCGGTTTTTCCTGTGGTAAAATGCATTTGGCCAAAATCGTATTTTATAAAAGATTAAATGCTACTGTATGCACAGGCCATTTAAGTGTTGGCTATGTATTGGCTATGACTAGATGGCAAATGCTAGCCCCCTCTCTCAGGCGACACCCCACATGTCTCAGTGAGTCAGTCAGACATCAAATAAATAAAATACGAGCCTTTATAGACGTAGTGTTTAGTAGTACTTATTCAAACAACAAGATATTTATTTACCCTTCGCAAAACTTTGTTCAGCTCAGCTGTTGTCTACTGTGCAGCTGCTGTGGAACTTCAGTTGATTCAATGGATATAGAGGGGGCGGAGTTATCAGCTTACTGACAGCTTGAGAATCGAATTAGATTTACACAAGCTCGTTTTAAGAACTTTCATTTGCTAAATATTTTTAAAACAGACAGACAGATGTAAAGGGTGACCAATAGCATTGATAAAATTTTTTTAAAAAACACCACCAAAAAAAGGGCACTTCGGAGTGTAAGGGCAAAAAGGGCATGTGCTCTGCACAGGTTGAGCCCTACCTGTGCACGTGCCTGCTGGAAGGCAAAAGACTTAAGTGAAGACGTCAGCAGGGCGGACTTGACTGCTGAGGTGAGACAGAAATGTAATGATACACGTAACGTTAGGCTACTTCATTGTTTTGTTTCAAAAAGTTAGGATATTCCAGCTGTAATATGCCACCACTCACTGATCTATATAAATTGCATTTAAAATTCTCAGCTCTCAAGTTCTGTCTATTTTATTACAAAATTCAGACAATACCGTTTTGGCGTCAGAAAATGTGACATGACAGATCGCTTTAGCGCCTCAGTTCAAGTAAACCGATCATCTGTTACTTTCTGTTTAAAGATACAGTACAACTTACAGAAATTTATATATGCCTCAGAAATAATATTGATCAATTATCAGTCAAAACAGCAGGAGAACAATTATTTCACAGAATGTTACATTTACCTCAAGAAAGCCCTTTAAAGACCATAGCAAGGTTAGTTGAGATTGAAAAATAGCCATAAGAAAGGAGTATTTTGCTAAATATGTGCACTACAGTACATATTTATTATATTTTCACCTTAAGTATTTTACATTTGATTATGCAATATCTGTACCTGAAAACGGTGCTATTTATGATAATTTTTTAACATTTTTATTACTGACTGTTCACTTGTCTTCATTAATGTTTGAACTTAAAAGTTAGTGTTTATTGTGGTATTGAAATTACAATTGTGAAATGAGATTGCAGCTTATTTACAAAGAAAACAATAGCAATTTTATTTTTATCTTTGTTTATGTATTTATTTTTTGGCAGGGCAAGAAAAGTTCTGAACCCTAGCATTGAGCTCTGCATTTGAATAAAGTGAAGTGACATTCAGCCAAGTATGGTGACCCATACTCAGAATTCGTGCTCTTTATTTAACCCATCCAAAGCGCACACACACAGAGCAGTGAACACACACACACACTGTGAACACACACCCGGAGAAGTGGGCAGCCATTTATGCTGCAGCTTTTTAAAGGCCTTTGATTATGTTATGAAAAATTTAAAATAAATCACTACATAACGTTCTTTGTCTTAACTACTCTTTTATTTTATTGTAGATCAGTGGTCTTTATAAATAATGCTTACTATAGTTCAGTGGTCTTAATACTAGCCTACTATAAGCAGCCAACAGGTCAGAGGTAATTAGTGTGAATTAATTTAAAAAAAAAAGTGTTATGTTGCAGCACATGAAATATAGTTACAGCAGAAAATGTGTACCCTAAGCATTAATATTTCTATTAGAATAATAAGAAGCATATAAAATAAGACCTTTAGATATTTAAAATAAAGCCTGATAAAATAATTTAGATTTTCTTTGTTTATTATTGTTAATAGTTTTTTCTTGGTTTTGATAGTAATACATTTTAATCAGTAATTTTACATCCAGATTAATGTATGTATAGACATGTAGTGTGCGTGTGCGTGTGTGTGTGTGTGTGTGCGCGCGCGCATGTTTACATGCATGGTGGGCCGGTCTGGATGAAGTCCAGGGCTGATTTTTTGTCCCAGTCCAGCCCTGCTGCTCTAGCAATCTTTCTTCCAATGAGGATGGAGATCTGCCAGTGTTTTATGTAAACTGAAACGAACAATATTACAAGATGGAAAACCTAAACAAAAATGTTAAAAGATTTGTCTTGGCAATTAACTGAAATAAAACTGAAGTTGTATGTACTAAAATTACTTAAAGGAAACTGAAATAAATATATATAACCAAATAAATCAAACCAGAAAAAAGACAAAGTTACTAAAACCTAAACTAAAATTAAATCATATTTTATTAAATAATATAATGTTTATTTTCTGTTGATCATCTGTATGTAAATGTATATGAGTGTTTACATTATACACGTTTGTGTAGTTATAACAAGTTAATTTTTGTTATGTAAACTCTTATGTAAAGTCAATAATGATATAAAAAAATGACAAAAAAATTGCTTCTACAGCTGACATTTTTTATATTTAGATAAACAAAAATAAACCTTGCTACATTTGGCTAAATTTTGGGGCTTTGGAAGATTTGCAATATTATGCAGATAACAAAACATTTATTCCAAGTGCAGTTTAGTTGTTTCATTACTTTTTTATGTTGACACAACTTGAAGTTACTGAATTTGTTCATTCAACTTAAAATTTTAAGTTTTCACTGTCTTATCTAGTTTGAAAGTTTACTGAACTAGATTATTTGTCCTGTCAACTTAAAAAAATGTGTTGAATCAATTCTATAGCAATATCACATTCTCAACATCACTTATCACGAGATCTCGTCATTCTCGTGAAGGCCATTGAACACAGAATACGGTCGTCAGCTATACTGGTCAGCTTCTTCACAAAGTTTGGACATTTTCTCAGAATACAACTTAATCAAATATTTGTATAATTGCATTGCATTAATTGCATACGTTCAAAACTATAGGTTTTAGAATAACAGTAATAATAGCATAGCTGTATCTTTTATAAATAGCCATACAATAAGGATAAACACAAATGTGCTAAATTTCCTTTTATTTTGTTATAATTCTGTGTTGTGCCATTTAAAAACATTGTCTGGATGGTAAAGTTTGGCTTTCGTAATTAAAACAAACTTGTCAATACATTTGACTTTCTCTGTAAAGATTTATTTATACATTTATAATTATTTTACAGTGTTTTAACATTTTTCTGTATTTTTCATGTTTATGATATTTTGGAATGACTGAAGATCAGTGCAGAATTCAATAATCCTGTGGATGGATTGTAGCAAGTCCTTTTGCAGTTGAATCCATTAAAATGGTATGCAGACATAATGGAAATGACATTCACATTGTAGAGCTTGGACAAAGTTGTAAGTAAATAAATTCACTTTATAAATGCATAATTATTGGAGACTTTTAGCTTTATGATTGTAAGGCACATTTGAATTCCTTTTGTTTTTATTAAAGCACACAGGCTCGGAGCAGGAATTCATCAAGGACATGACTGTTGGGAATACAGTTGAGGATGACCAAACTGAGCACCATCAATCTGCAGTGCTGTGTTTCAGGTAATAGAAGAAGAAATCTTGATGATCTGGGTTTGTAACATGTTGTGGGTTGTGTACTGTGTTAGACTATCTGGGACTTGTCACAGAAAGAAACTCATTCAGGTTTAGAATAACTTGAGGTTTAGTAAATGACCATTTTCTTTCTTTTTTGGGGGGGGGGTAAACCCTTTTAAGAATATGTAGATATTTGCATTGGAAAACAGCTTCATAATTTTTCATTCAGTTTTATTCCTTGAATTCTATATAATTGGTATTTAAAAGGTCTTTATAAAGTATTGAATTTATTTCATAAAACCAGCAGAAACCCTGTTTATGGCACATTGGCCATTAGCAACTTAGCTTAAAGGGTTAGTTCACCCAAAAATGAAAATTAGGCCAAGTTTTACCCATCCTCAAGGCATCCTAGGTGTATATGATTTTCTTTCAGACGAATACAATCTGAGTTAAATAAAAAATTGTCCTGGCTCTTTCCAAGTTCTTTAATGGCGATAGACAGGTGTGTTTTATCTCAACAGTCCAAAAGTAGTCAAATAAAATGCACCCATCTATCCATTAAAAAAAATCACCCCCCTATTGTTATTATAAAGCTTGGAAGAGCAGGGATAATTTTTTTATATAATTAGATTCGTCTGAAAGAAGAAAGTCATACACATCTCCTATGCAATGAGGGTGAGTAAAACATGCATTTTTGGGTTAACTAACCCTTTAAGAGTCATGCTTTCCTCTGGAACATGCAGTGCAACAGACTATCATTTAAAAGGAATAACTCTTTAAACCTATATATTTTTTTGATCATTATTAAAATGGTGGGACAGATTAGACAGTAAAACTAATGTTGCATTGGTTCTGTCACATTTTATGACAATCAGAAATCATGTAGAATACCAGTGAAGAAAATAATTTCCGGAGGTGGGTTCCGGAGGTGTATTCCGCTTATTTTACCATTGTGATTTAAAGTGTTTGTGTTCAGCAGAACAAAGAAATGTAACAGTTTCATACAGGAAGTTACTTTGAATGTTTGTAAACAAAACAGTTGAGGAGCACCATTTACTTTTGACTTTCATGTTTGGTTACAAACATTTTTCAAAATATCTTCCACTTGATGACCATTTTCACTTATTGGTAGCTGTCCTTTTAACAAAACACACAACTTTAATAGTGTATGTACATATGTGGGTTCAGTTGATATAAATTTAATAAATAATGTAATATTTTCCCAGTCATCAGGTGAAATTGAGGATGTTGTGAAAGAAACTGATGAGGACATTCGGATTGTAACTGAGGAGCAGCAATGTGATGTGCTTCCCAAGGAATAACCAACATTGCTCTCATATGGACATCTTGTCATCACTGACATCTCCCATGTCCCCAAGGCATTTGGACTCCTAATGGGTCTGTATGTAGTGAACATCCACTAACTTAAGTGCATGAAATACAAAAACTTGTGAAGAACAGCTACTCCCACCATGTGCTCACTGCTCACCATTGTTGGGAGTGAATGTACAGTGCTCTCTCCCTCCTTCAATACCATGACTGAGGTTGTCACGGTTCTTGAATTCACTGCCTCATCCTCTCTGTGTGTGTTTGGTTGTGTTGGAGGTGTGGCAACTGATTGCCAATCACCTGATCACCACCAACAGCTGCAGTCACTTTCACCGGCCTATGTTCTCATCTCACTTCCTGTCTTTGTCAGATCGTTTGGAGTTTGTTGTGAGTCGTCCTGTCCTGTGGCTGTCTTGTTCTCACGTTATTGTCCTGGTTTCTGTGTTGTCTTCATGGTCGTTCCGTTCCTCGTGTTCCACTGAAGACTGGTTGCCCATCTGTGTCCCTGTGCTGCCAGGAGAGGACCATCATGCACTTGCTTCTATCGGACCCACCGCTACAACTCTTTGCCTTCTCAATAAAGAACTGAGATTTCACTCGCTACTGAATCCTCCTTATTTATCCTGAGAGAGGTGCTCTTGAGCAAGGCACCAAACCCCCAACTGCTCCCTGGGTGCTGCAGCATAAATGGCTGCCCACTGCTCCGGGTGTGTGTTCACAGTGTGTGTGTGCACTTTGGATGGGTTAAATGCAGAGGACGAATTCTGAGTATGGGTCTTTACTTTTACTTTTCAATGTTCATGATGTGTTTATCGGCTCTACAGCAAGTTTTTTCATATAAACTAGGGGTTTTTTTCTTTATTCATTCACTGTATTTTAGAATGCCCATTAAAGTCTCATTTTCCTATACAGTAATGTACACATTTTCCTTCAATTTGACAAGTGCTTTTGCTTTACTTTCTCTGTTTCTTGTTTTAGGAGCACTAAATAGCATTATGATGTGGGAGAGTTTGGAAACTTTCAAGATCCTTCTGATGTTAACACTTATGTCTGGCCATGTTGCGCTATGAAATTTAGAATTTGACGGTTCAGATCTTTGTGCTTCCATGTGCATTTCATTCATATTTTATTATACAGAAGTACAGCACACAGATTTTTTTGTAGCTAAATATGATTGCTTTTGCCTTATCTATACATATAATATCTTGGTTTCTCATTTTGACCAATAAAATATTGTTGGGGGGGTGCATGTAAAGTTGTGCAGGGTTAACATGCAGAGTTTAACCTTCTGATTTTCATATTAAGGTATGAAATTATATAAATATAATAAAGGAATTGAAATGCAACTATTTGTTTCTCAATCCCATGCCAAGGTTATTTATTATACATCACACTTTCAAGTGTCGGTTCAAATCTTTAGACGCATGTGTGTGTGTTTGTATTTTGCAATTTGCCAGGTTATATATGTGTGAGCAATGAAACCCAATGCATCTGTGTACAAGGTCCACATTTAATGTTTATGTTTATGTTATGGTTGTGTCTGAAATTAGTACATAAACACATAAAGCTCTTTTTTTTTTTTACTTTCATGTATAAAGCAACATTGTGAAATACAGATTTAAAGGAACAGTTCACCCAAAAATTACACTTTTGTCATTATTTGCTCATTCTTAAGTTGTTCCAGACTTTATAGCTTTCTTTCTTCTGTGAAACATAAAGCAGACGTGCACCAGTCAATAGTTTGAATTTAATAAAAGTAAATAAAGAGCCAAGCTGTCAAACTTTAAAATATCAAAAAAACTCTATAAAGGGATCATAAATGTTGTCCAGATGACTCGTGCAATGTATTCCAAGCCATACAATGTCTCTATGTAAAGAACAGACCAAAATTCAAGTCATTCATAAAACAAATGAGATTCATATGGACCATTATTAAGTTGTTTTCTATGACAGGATTTATGTGAGTTTTTAAGTTTTTTTTTTGTCATTTTGGATGATAGATCCCATTCACATTCATTATATATATATATATATATATATATATATATATATATATATTTTTTTTTTTTTTTTTTTTTTTTTTTACAAAGAAATTGTGTGTGTGTGTGTGTGTTGCACAGAAGAAAGAAAGACATACAGGTTTGGAATGACATGGTGATTTTCACATTTGGGTGAATTATTCCTTTAAAATAAAAAATATGACTACAAATGAGATTAAGTGTAATTAGGAACAGTAAATGTGACCAGAGACTCAACTTTTGGCATCATAGTACAGGTGTCTAAGAATGTGACAAATTAGACATGATGAGCTGTTGCACATTAGCTGAGCCTCACCCTTCATCACATAAAATGCTCCCATAACCTTTCAGGATGATTTAATTTTACACACAAATGCACACACTCAAAAAACACTGAATATTGTAACGGCATTAAAACAGTGTGACCTGGTCAATTTCACACCTTTTTTTATTTTCTTAAAACATCAAATACATTTTTCTTTTTAAATGATTATTGTCCCAAAGACAGAAATATATTTGTGTGGTAATCGATTGAAGAGCCTTGTTAAATGTAAACTTCCACTGTGGCAAATGCAAACCCATGACAAACGTAATGTGGAAATTACAAAAATAAATATTGTAATTATATGTTATCACTTTATAATAAATACATTTTATTAAAGGTGTGTGTGTGTGTGTGTGTGTGTGTGTGTGTGAGTGAGAGTGACAGAGAGAGAGAGAGAGAGAGAGTGTGTGTTTATTATATAGAAATAAAATATAATCACAATATTTTTGTAATTTCTATCTTATTTGATCATTTACTGGAATATGTAGGAAAGACCAACAGCGTTCCTGTTGCTCAGTGGCAGAGCATTGTGTTAGCAGCACAAAAGGTCATGGGATCAATTCCCAAAGAACACATATACTGATAAAAAAATGAACTGTAAGTCGTTTTAGATAAAAGTGTCTGCTAAATGCTTGAATGTGAATGTAACAGGTTTAGGTCTCTCGTTAAGGAGAGAGATAAGACTCATGTGTTTAAAGGTGAATTGTTGTGATAGAAATACTAATCATAACACTAGTTTTGAGTCTTACTGATTGGGCTGTGAGGAAACCTGTGACATATTTAAATACCATTGCACTGGTATTTATATAGCACTCCAATGTACGTAAAAAGACATTTTGCCACAATTGGTTCTAATGTTTGTTTAACCATGATATTTCAAAACAAAGTCACTCTAGATGTCGCAGGCCTATAGGGTCTAACTCAATCTGACATAATGACATTATTATTAACGTAGCAGAGTTGATTTGCTCTTTTTGTATCAGCAGCCAATGAGCTTGCTGCTCAAAGATTCAAAAGCAAGTCTCGGTACTTGCTCTGTAGTAGCAGACCAAACACCTTGACATTTCCATGTATAATACCATACTAAACTATCATAGAGTTCATGGCAGAACTTCTTTTATTTTAAATCAGAAAAGAAAAAGAAAATAATTATTTTACTTTACTAGTCCCCTTACATGGATGCAGTGCAAAAAACACAGTCAGTCTTCTATTTTATATAAGACTTTTAAAGAAAGTCATTCTGTTACCTTACTAATCCTCTCACAAACAGGCAGTACAAAAAAAAACAGTCAGGAGTCTGAACCATGTCAGATGTATGTATGGTTAAGTTCTTAAGCCAACCAAACTAATTCCTGTAAGTGTTTTTCCTGTCAGCACACGTCTCCCTCTGTCTGCCTTCACCTCCCTGGGATTATGTGTCTCTTATAATGTTTCAATTTTTGGTTTTGAACGTCGCTTTCTCCACTTTAGATGTGGGTTTGATATCCCCACTAAATCCTGATTTAATATAAACTGTGTGGAAAGCAGTACAATGAATCTAAGAATCATGTGACAGACATCTTATAGAGTAAATATGAGTATTTTCCTTCAGGTATTTTGGAAAGCATTTCCGAAAGCATGCCAACATTCAGCCAAACACATTCAAAATGTTGAAAACAAATTTTGTTGTCCTGAACAGGGTTGTCATGAACAGAATTTACAGAAACTAACTAAATGTCTATCCACCCTTGATACACTCTTAAAAATAAGAGTTCCTTTAAGTAGCATCAGTGGTTCATTGAAAAACCTTTACATTCATTGAACTCTTCCGTTCTACACAAGGATATGAGAGTTAGGTTACAAATCTTTTAAGAAATCTGTTGATTTATTATCGTAGATGTACTATAGTTAAATAACTATAAAATTGCTATAATTACCTTTGTATTGAATAACTGTATAATTGCAAGGTATTTTTAGGCGCTGTAAATAGTCTTAGTGCATGATTAGATTCAAGTGAAGCTTACAGAGAATTGTCCCTACTATAAGGGCAAAATTTTATTTGATAGTATGCTGAATTTTTTTTTTATTTACAGTGTTTACACTTCAACCTCTTGGGCTGGATCCCCTAGAGCAGGAACACAATTTGTGCCTCTAATACAGGTGCATCTTAATAAAATAGAATGTCGTGGAGAAGTTAATTTATTTCAGTAATTCAACTCAAATTGTGAAACTTGTGTATTAAATAAATTCAGTGCATACAGACTGAAGTAGTTTAAGTCTTTGGTTCTTTCAATTGTGATGATTTTGGCTTGCATTTAACAAAAAAGCCTTCACAAGGAGGGTAAGCCCCAAACATTCAATGCCAAAGAAGCTGGCAGTTCACAAAGTGCTGTATCCAAGCATGTTAACAGAAAGTTGAGTGGAAGGAAAAAGTGTGGAAGAAAAAGACGCACAACCAACCGATAGAACCGCAGACTTATGAGGATTGTCAAGCAAATTTGATTCAAGGATTTGAGAGAACTTCACAAGGAATGGACTGAGGCTGGGGTCAAGGCATTAAGAGCCACCACACACAGACGTGTCAAAGAATTTGCTGAACCACAGACAACATCAGAGGACTCTTCCCTGGGCTAAGGAGAAGAAAAACTGGACTGTTCCCCAGTGGTCCAAAGTCCTCTCTTCAGATGAGAGCAAGTTTTGTATTTCATTTGGAAACCAAGGTCATAGAGTCTGGAGAAAAGGGTGGATAAGTTCATAGCCCAAGTTGCTTGAAGTCCAGAGTTCAGTTTCCACAGTCTGTGATGATTTGGGGTGCAATGTCATCTGCTGGTGTTGGTCCATTGTGTTTTTTGAAACCAAAGTCACTGCACCTGTTTACCAAGAAATTTTGGAGCACTTCATGCTTCCTTCTGCTGACCAATTTTCTGAAGATGCTGATTTAATTTTCCAGCAGGATTTGGCACCTGTCCACACTGCCAAAAGCACCAAAAGTTGCTTAAATGACCATGGTGTTGGTTTGCTTGACTGACCAGCTGAGCAAACTCACCAGAACTTAACCCCACTGAGAATCTATGGGGTTTTGTCAAGAGGAAAATGAGAAACAAGAGACCAAACAATACAGATGAGCTGAAGGCCACTGTCAAAGAAACCTGGGCTTCCACACCACCTCAGCAGGGCCACAAACTGATCACCTCCATACCATGCTGAATTGAGGGAGTAATTAAAGCAAAAGGAGCCCCTACCAAGTATTGAGTCCATGTACGGTAAATAAACATACTTTCCAGAAGGCCAACAAGTCTGCTTTTTTTTTCTCTGTCTTATCTAATTTGTTTTTGTTCATCACAAAATCATCACCAAAGACAAAAAAACAACTTTAGTCTGTGTACATTGAATTTATTTAATACACAAGTTTCACTATTTAAGTTGAATTACTGAAATAAATTAACTTTTCCAAGACATTCAAATTTACTGAGATGCACCTGTAATTAGAGCCTTTATTCATTCTGATTTCTGTGAGATGTGTCTGGGCCAGTTGAAACATCACTTAGTGATCTCATAACTCCTCTTAACAGATCTAGTTCTGTGTCAGCCTGTGCAAGTGTGCATTTCAGAAACATTATATTGACATAAAGATAAGACGAAAATATGCATGATATGGAAAGAAATTCCCAGATTAAAATATCAGTAGCAAGTTACCAGAGTTTTATCAGTAGACAGATAACTGCAACAAAACGAACCATAAATCACCTTGCAATAGCAAATGTATCAGTTACAAAGTAAAAAATAATTATGACATTATTAAAAATAAAAAAGCATAACTTTTTAATGTCAGTGATATACCAGACAATAAAAAACATACATCATCAATTGAATGAAAGCTGCTTTCCTCATATCTTTAAAAAGATGGCAAAACAACATGAATGGTGTTAACTGTCGTCCTCTGCAGTTAGAGACAATAACTTCCAGTTTTAAAGCCTGCCTTTATTATTATTATTATTATAAAAGGCGCTGATGAATCAGATTTTTAGTAATTCTCCTCAAAAGTCACAGGAAATACAATAACAAACCGTATTCGAAGAATTAAAACAACTTTATAACTGGTTTCCCTAGTTTTATTAGGAAGCTTTATTAAATCACAGCTCAGATCATTGATCAGCGAGAAATACAAACATACGAAAAGCATTGTATTATATAGACTACAATGTGAAGGAGTTTTATTTTGCTCACTGGGTCGTTTCCCAATCACTCTTTGCACATTCCTGCAGCATGAGTCTGTGTGCATATAGGAACATGCAGAGCACCCTAAGACAAAGAGCTTTTCAGACAAATAGTGGGGTGAAAGTCAAGACAGAAACCCTCCAGCTTTAACATTCTGGGTTTGTTTATTCTTGTTTAAATCTGTTTTTGGTCTGTTTTCTTGTCTTGTTCTCTGTTTAGCTCATGTGATCAGTTTTCTAGTTGGTTATTGGTTGGTTCTACTCTCCTTCGTTCTGTGTCTGCCTGTTTGTTTCTATACCTTCTGATCGATCAGAGTCCTTAGTTTTCTGTGTATATAAGCCCTCACTCAGTTAGTTCAGGGCTGAGCTCTGGGGCTGAAGCGGACTCTGAACTGATGTCTGCAACATACTTTGATTATAATTCCTCAGTTGTTGTGTAAATCAACATCCTTTTTACCATGTCAAAAACAGCTATGTACACAGCGACCTGTTTCAGCATGTCTATTTAAATGCTATTTGTAGCATTAGATTTTTAGCAAAACATGCCTTGAATTGTCCCTTGTTCAGAAAGCAGTCTGGAGTAAAATTATTTGCACAGCAGCAGACATAAATTAATTTAGGTGTATTCACTGGCGCATTACCATCAAAAACAAAACTAATCCACTGCGTCCTCAGTGGCTCTGATGTCAGGAGAAATGGAAGACTTCAATGTTCACTTTTACGTCCAATGACAAAACACTAACATTGCTTATGAGTCATTGTTATTGCTACAGCTGTTCAAGCGCAGAGAAAATAGAAGACAAGAGTATAACTAGCTGAGGGCAGAAATATGCTAATACAGGATGGTCCATCAGCAAACAACACCAGAGCCCGAGCAGTATGACATCATTTTGCTCAGAAAGTCAAAACGGATTGATAATTGATACTGTTTAGGTTTTTGGATGATTAAATATTTTTTTAATTGTAGGGTGGTTTTGTCCACACATTGCTAAGATGCAAACCATAAAAGTGTAAACTTTGAAAAGTGAAAAGGTTAATTTTGCATCCGATGTCCCTTTTAACATTAGTTAACAGAATATTATAACAATGCACATTACTTTTACAGTGTTTATTAAACTAGGAATATGTTAATTCTTACATGAATTAATACATATTTTACATAATAGAATAACATTTGCTAATACTCGTAGTCGTTAAAATGCCCCGATACCAAACGCTGATCCCACACAGCATGTGATAAGTGCCATATTTAGACAAAGAAACACTGACAATATATTGGGTTTCTGTACTCAATATTTAAAAAAAATATCGGTATCGACAAGTACCAAAAAGTATTGTATCAGGTAAGTACTGGAAAAAGTGGTATGCGGTGCATGCCTAATTTTAAACAAACATGAATTAAAAATTGACAAAGGTATAATCTTCAAATAAAATAATGTTTTTCATTGTTACTTCATGACAACTAAAGCACTCATTAATGTTAATAAACTTTATTGCAAAGTGTTAACAGTAAAATGTTACTGAGATATAGACAATATGATTTCCCCTTGATTCATTAAAAAAAGTCATCAAAAATGCAACAACAAAAAAAGTCAGGATAATAGTGTGTGCTGTTTGTTTTTTGTGTTGCCTTGGCAGCAGTTAATTTAAAGCAGAAACCTGAGTCATTTATGTCAAATACAGAAAGAAACCCTGAAATGTGTCAACTGAATACAAACACATGGGTTCTTCAGACAAAAAACAAGCAGTAAAATCAATGGAAAAATAAAAGGAAGACGTTCATGCTTAAAACTCCAAACTCATATATGAATGTTCTGAGTGGAACAAATCAATTCTATTTCTGCTTGCACATCCAGATGTTTGCCGACCACAGTGAGTCACTGCTCCTCCAGAGCTTTCTAATATATGCCAGTTTTAGAACAAATCTGGCAATGGTAACAATTACTCTCTGCTGGGATCCTATCCATGCAGGATTTTTGCTTAAACCAAACACACTGTACAGGTTTGGCTTGTGAGAGCCTAAAGTTTTAAACACATAACAAATATAGCCAAAAATCTCAAAAACAGACTTGCAGGTCATCTGCACTTGCCCATTTAAACAGCTCATAAAATCGGCCAAATCACCCTTACAATAAAAAATGTTATGGCCAAATTCTGTATCAAATATTTGCTGCAAACAGTGCAACTTAAACATTTCTTCTTTTTTTTTTTTTTTTGCTTTATGAGCATGTTTTGTTTAAAATCTACTGATATCAATAGGTTCGTGTGATGATTAGGTTTAGGTTTGGGATTAGAAAACATCACCTCTGTATAAAAAATGTCATCTAAGAGCTGTCATCACTATAGTATAACCACCGTTAAGTGTGTGTGTTCTGTAAGTTTGTTTATGTCATGTCATCGAAGCTTCCAGCAATATCAGTCATCATTATGAAGAGCTGGATTTTTCTCAACCCCCACCTGCCTGCAACACACACACACACATGCCCTGCCCTGCCCAAAGGCAACTTTAACCATGAAGCACACACAGTAGCTCCTTCTCATGTCCAACTTCTCATGTCCAACTGATCTGTGTTTCCACACAGTGTTCATAAACCATTTGGCTTGGCTTTTTAATCACCTGCAAAATGCTAATTAACCTATTGTGAGCCACTTTACATTCTCAAACACTTGCCAGGGTTCTAATTGTACACAACAACCACTTGACTTTGTACTGGTTAAATCAACAATAACTGAGCAAATAAGATGATAAATCAATATAATTTGTCATAGTGAATTCAAGCTACTTGTTTCTATAAATAGACAAAACATGCATGTTTTGAAAAACTTGTAATACTCTGTTCTGAAGGCTGTGACTCTTGCCTGAAGTAGCAGGAAATTCTTGCCAGTGTTCTTCATTTGTAGTCACTGATGACTTTACATCCTTTAATATTTGTCTTTAACAAATTATGCATGTTATAACCTATAGTCAAATCAAATTAGGCTTCTGTTTTGTCTCTCTTATATCATCTGTTATGAAAGTGAGGTGATATATGACTTATATCATATCACTTATATACAAGATTAAATAGAAAACAAAGAAGATTAAATAGAAAACAAACTGACAAGTGCAACAGGAAAAAAATTAAAAGTGTCTTGTGATTGAAAGGCATCCAACTGAATCCGTTTCTACTTCCTGCAGCAATGCTAAGTATTATTTTCTTATAATTATAAATTAAGTTTAACAGTCTTAATGACCAAAGTCAGAAACATCTCCAAAATACTAATTAAAATGTCAAATGTACAATTTTTTTTAATTATAGACAATAATTGTTATTTTAGGTCTTATCCAGCGTAAGCTCAGATCAGTCAGTTCAGAAAAATAAATTTAAAATCTGTCCTAATCAATAGAAAATATGTTGATAAAAATATTGAATCAAATATTTGGCAATAATATAGCATAATAAAAGATTTATAAGCAATTTTTTTGTAGACCTATCATTTTTGACTGGGAAGTGTAACAAATTTTTTTATTTTTTTATTTAATTATTTTTATTGTTATACCCTGTGTGAGCAAAGTCAGTAAGCTTCAGTCCAAAGCGTGAACATTAACTAGCATTTCCAGAAAAAGAAAATCCTCTCCAGATTACAACATAAATCGTTTTCATGGTTAACCAAACTTTAAAAGAACATTTGATATTATAATTTTACTATAATTATAATTAACATTTTAGGAGCATTACTTTTCAATGTTCTCTGAAAATTCTGAAACATGTAGAAAATTATTTTTTAAATGTCAAATGAACGTCCAACCAAAACATTTCCGGAAAAAATATCATGAATGATGTATAAATTATGTTTCTGTGCTAATGTTTTAAGAACATTATTAAATTGAAGATAACAAACATTATATTAATGTTACTGAAAAAACATTTGATCATAACTTTGAAAGAAACTTGCCAGAACGTTAGTTCTGCTTGTAAGACCACAGCACATGTGACTAAAGTAAATCCATAAAAAGCATCCAGCTTGTGCAGGAAGAAACCTGCTATCAAAATACAAGGATGTCACATTAAAGGGGGGGTGAAATGCTGAGAAATACTGAGTTTTTTACACTGTTAAAGAGTTGGATTCACATACTAAACATGGACAAAGTTTCAAAAATTAAATTGTACATTTGAAGGAGTATTTTTGTTCCAAAAATACTCCTTCCGGTTTGTCACAAGTTTCGGAAAGTTTTTTTCGAGTATGGCTCTGTGTGACGTTAGATGGAGCGGAATTTCCTTATATGGGTGCTAAGGGCACTTCTCCCGGAAGAGCGCACGCTACCGTAGAGCAGAGCAGAGACGAGACATTCACTGATCAGAGCGAGAGCAAAATGTCACAAAAGAAGTTTTTGTTTTTGGTTGCGAGGGCAAGACAACCCTGCACCGATTACCAAAAAAATAAAAATAAAATCAAGGGACCAGTGGATGGAGTTTATTTTTACAGAGCATCAACGGAGTTGTGCAAGTGTTTTTGTTTGTTCCCTGCATTTCGAAGATGCTTGTTTTACAAACAAGGCCCAGTTTGACGCCGGATTTGCGTATCGTTTATTTCTTGAGGATAATGGAGTCCCAACGAAAAAGGGTCACGATCGTGTGTTGGAACCGCAGGCGGTGAGTAAAACTGCTTCAAATATCTCTGTGTTGTTAACTTAGCTATCGGCGCGTAAGCACATCAAGTAAACCTTGTACACCTTTAAAGAAAAAAAAAGACGACATAAAGTGGAACTTAGTCATTTTCCAAAATCGCTAAGTGTAACGGAGGCCAGCGAGTAGTGCTGTGCAGGTAAACCTCCCCGATCTCAAGAGACGCACTAGCAACAGACGCTAGTGGCTGTAGCCATTTAGCGTCTTTGTTAGAGGAGACCCGGGTTCGAGCCCCGTTCGGAGCGAGTGCGAGGAGCGTCAGAAAGGACCCGGGAGAGAGGGGTTACATAAGCAAATATATACAGTTTCAATACATACCACATAGAGACGCTGTTGTAGTCGTTGCTGCTGCTGCTCTCGTTCAGTTTCAGCCTCGGGATCTGATTCTGGATGATGTTTTTTTTTTCTCACGGTAATGTCACAACTTCCAAACGCTCTCAATGCAAAAGCCTACTCGCGCTCGTGATTCTTTAGCTCCGCCCACAGGTCACGCCTCCAGCGGCTCGTGTTTTTCCGGAAAAAATCGGCACAGACTATTTTTCTCTTATAAATATAATAAAACTAAAGACTTTTTGGAGATATGAAGGTTGCAGTACTACTCTATAGGTACTCAGGAGATTGAGTAAAAATTAGCATTTCACCCCCACTTTAACACAAAGTTGAGGGCCTAAATAAGTCAAGAAAAATCCAATTGAATAGACAGAAGCATGTTTGTCTATTTAACAAAGTTTTAATGTGTTTACACAAAATGAAAATAAATCAAGAGTGGGACTATAATGAACACTGCTGGTTCTTGTCAGATTCTGCTTTTGTGTTCAAGCCTTTGATTGTTCAACACAGGTGAAGCTTTGCTAGAATTGTGGGATTGATTGGGAAGGAATAAAGTCTGTTTTGAACACTGGCTCAGGTAATTAATCTTTGGCAAGTAGGCATATAGTAAGTCTAAAAACAAAAACCCAGAGTCATACAGGCTGATCAGCTCTAAACAGATGCACCATGCTGTGCAGCTCAAACCAATGTCATACTAGCTTTCCATTGTGATCTACTGGAATACAATACTGAAATATGTACAGGATGTCCCACCATTGTCTCCACTGTACAACTGTAAACATACAACATGGCAGTCCGCCATATTACTATTTTTAACAGATAAATCCATGTCACATAAAAATTAAAAAAAAAAAAAAATAGTATAGGCTAGTATCAGATAACTGTTCATGTTCATGTAAATGACATAATCTCACAAAAACATGCAGGTCACATTACACTACAAAATCAAACGGAATACATACACACACACACGTTTGTTTTTGTGAAAAGTGGGACATCCCATAGGCGTAATGGTTTTATACTGTACCAAATGTATATCCTGTATAACTGTATATCATTCTGTACGATTTATAAGCGTTTTGAAAAATGTCACCCAAAGTCACCCTCTCCTTGTAAATACCTCTGTCATACCCATGTCATTAGACAGAGTTGTGTCCTGATATGTCACAAAAACGCCCACACACACACACACACATTCATTTTACACACATCATTATCTTTATGCAAAATATAACTTATTTCGTTTTAATTTAGGTTGAAATATGACAGTTCTTGACAAGTTTTGAGATTAACACAAATATATAAATCCATCAATCAAATTTTAATATGAATCAAGGCGTATCTAAATGTTGCAATACACGAGCAAACCCTGCTAGCTGACCCTGTTTGTTATGACTTATTAAAGAAAGTTACCCTACACTGAAGCGTTACCAATTTATTAATAGCATTAATATTAAACTCCCAGCTGAAGAAAAAAAAAATGGTTTAAGATGGTTTAAGATGGCCCCCCAGTCTGACCAAGTGAAAAGTGCTCAAAACCCCCTATAAAACCTGCCAGAGTAACTTATATTAGGAAGTGTGGAAATAACGAGAGATGTCAGCATAAGGGCTTTAGAAACGAATCGACAGATCACTCACCTGTGGTCGAACAGTTCTCTGTTACTAATAAACTCTTTATTCCTTTTTTTGGACCTCCAGCTCAGGAAACGTTTCTTTTTCTTCTCGCCGGGGCTGGTGGGCAGCGAGTCCGGGTGCGAAGTGAAATCTGTAGGGCTCGACGGTAAAGTCATGACCGAACCTCTGCGACTCTCTCGGTCGTCTTCTGGTGAAGTGACCCACTGACCCTCAGACCTGTCAGCATCCCTGCTTTGCTTCTCGAAACTCTTTGACTTCCCAAACAGTTTCTTAAATTTGGACTTTGGTAGGCTCATGATTAAGTATTTACGACATATACATAGGTGAAGTAGGCTATTCCTTTAGTCTTACGAAAGTGTCAAAGCAGAAAATTTGAAATGCGCAGTTTGTGCGCACGCTTTGTTTGGCGCGCGATGGAGCTTCAGCGTTATTCACGCGCTCCTGAAGCGCGTTGGGCGGAGCGCACAGCTTTGAACTTCACATGTACTTTTTCCCTTGTCTTTATGTTAAAACAAAATCTCTTCTGAGCTGTAAATTCTCACAGGAGTAAATTATTAAAAAATATTAATTATATACTGAACCTGGAATATATACACAAAACTAGTCTGTTCTTAATTTTCTACTCGCCAATTTACAGCGCTTTTTTAAATTAAATCTCCAGTACGTGAATTTGCAGACATCTACTGTAATTTCCTTTGAATGTAAAAAGGTTATAGCGCCTCCTGGTGGTCATGCGTCTTAATTAAAATGAAATGGGAAACACACTAGTAAAAAAGAAAACTGTCATGTTACAATCACAGTGAAGTTAATATTTAAGAAATGTTCTAGATGTTTATCTTTAAAAAATGTTTTCACAATACGGTTTAATTTAATTTCATTACCACTGAATGAAAGTTCTGTTTAATTTCTTAATCATAATATTCAATTCAGCATTGACTGATACATTTTAACAAATCAAAATGTATTAGCATTAGTTAATGCACTGTGAACTAGCTTGAACAACTGTGTTTCTAACTTAAACTAACAATTAACATACATATTTTTATATATATATTTATTCTTTTGTATTTATTCATGCATTTATGCATCAACCAATTTTCACAAATGAGTTTGTTGTAAAGTGTTACAAATGTTCTAAACAAAACATGTTTTCTTAGGAATAGGTTTTTGGAAATTGGAAAACATCTGACATGTTTTTCCTGACTTTTAATTTAACTTTACATTCTCTTCTGTGATATCCTTTTAAATAATGAAAGTGAGTTTCTAAGTGACATTATTAATTTTTTATGGAAAAACAAAAACACAGTATCAGCAATGAGATTGATGAATTCAATGATGTGGTATTCATTAATTTGTTTAACTTTAAACACTAACCCTGTTTTATAAAGTGATAAAAACCAGCATATTAATAACAATGATAGTTAAAGCTGACCACGTGTAACTTTCAATCCCTCATTAAGCAATGGCTAAATGCATTATGTGTTCGTGGTTATTCTTATCATTCAAGACGACAGAATCAGATGTGTCAGGAAGACACAAAGAAGTTGGAGTCTTGCCCTTAAAAACAGAAATCGCTGACTGTCATAAGTATAAAAGTGACAATGCATATTGTCCATTCAATTAGTATGGAATGAATATTTTATACTAAAATCATTAATACTCCAAATTTGTCATAGCTACCAGCAGTTTATTTAATGAGAGTGTGATGGAATATGGCAAACATGCAGTGTTTTTATAGTTAATGTCAAGCCTGTTCCTTGCGTGCACAAACACCGGTCCAATCAGAAACCTACAAACAGCAACACTTTAACATTCAGTTTCTCAAAAAAACGATTAAGGGCTGAATAGTATGGAGGGAGCATCTCTCTCTCAAAAAAAGGCACACTGATGATCCCTTTAAAAGCACAAAACCGAAATTAAAAAAAGTGGCCTTCGCCCAACTTCCTAATAGTGCGCCAATGATGGTCTAGTCTGTGAACTGAATCGCACACAAAAAAACTAAAACATAATTATCCCAACATTTTCACTCAACCATCCACTCCATTAATGGATCAGCTTAACAGGAGAGGAAAAAAGAAAACAAGCCCCTACGCAAACACATTCAAGTTTTCTGTTCCCACAGGGCAGCTGCTCACTCATTTCCGACAGCACAGATATAGGTGTCAGTTCATTTTACTCTCATTTTGTCTATTTTAATGGCTTCTATATTCTATTTGAGTGTTAACTCAAAGCTTAACATTTAATTTTTGCTACCTTGGGAAAATGTGTAAGGCCAAGCGTGTCACTCATTACAAGTCAGTGTCATTCTTCTACATTCAGTTAATGAATGTATATAATTTGCATGTTCATTTCTGAGAACCAAAAACAGTATTTAAAATTCTCAATCACAAAAAGAATTGGAAAAAACATATGGCAACCAGTTTCTTTCATTTATCACTGTCATTAAAATATTTTTCCAAATCAGAAACTACAAGCTTTCATTCAATGCGGTTTCAACATAAAATTCAGTATTTTACTCCGAGTCTTTCATCAAAAATGGTAGACTATCTTGGTAAGGCTATCTCGGTAAGGTCTAAATAGTCATCCTTCTTTTGATAGCACCACATCTTAAAAACAATTCAACTTATTTAAATGAGAAGCTCTTTGTTCATTTAAACCATTTATTTAAAAAGAAAGACAGATAGAAAATCCCATTTGGTACTATTCAAATTGTTAAGGATACTTCATGTGAAGTGCAGGTGAATGTAGTCCTATACACAGGTGATTCATGCCATGGAACGCAGTTATGATGGTGCAGCACTCTTGATGTAAAATAATGAATCTAGAGTGAATAAGGCAGATCTATAGAATCTCTTCATGTATCTAAAGTTGCTTTTTAAGAAGTCTTTCCTTCATCAAAAGGCCACACAGGTGTTGCAAACTGACACGATATATAATGTGCCATTTTGCAAGCAACTGATGACTAATGTGTATGATATGAACTTCATATTTAAGTGTCAGCCTTCTGATATCAATGCAAGTCAATATACACTTCATTTCAAACTTCGATAAAGGGTCTTTTGAGACGTTGTGTGTTCAAAGTGCTTCACTCTCTAAAACTCACTGAAAATAAACACTGGAGCTTTCAACACTGTTCAAATGCATTTAAACAATAACGAAAAAAAAAAACCTCATAGCTGTTGGCTTTGCAAGCTTAGAAGAAGCGTCTTTCATATTTTAAATCCATAATAAAACAAAAAGCTGGTGAACCCACTCTTATTGCTACATAGTGTGGGTGAGAGGAATATAGATGCGTGAGTCACATGCTCACACACTATTAGCCATCGATACACTGACAGTGTCTGGCACCTCCTGCTTTAACTAGAATGAAAAAAAAAAAAAAGTGTGAAAACAGCCTTTTGGCCACACTGAAAATGACTGATATGTCCTGAAGAGCTGTAATGGGGGGGGGGGGCATGCATTGGGGTATTTAATAAAAATAAAAGAGAAGGAAAAAAAGGAGTCCATATCTTGTTTTTTTTTTCTTTCTCATGTGATGAAAATAAACAGTCCCAGCGCAGGGAGTGGAGGAGATTGAGCCATTATTTGACAAGCCGCTTTGCTACATCAGCGTAGGCGATCTCAATCTCCTTGTCGCTGGCACACGTGTTGGTGAACTCCTCACGCTTGTAGGCATTGTTCAGGTACCTCCAGATGCCTGTCATGTCTTTAGGGATCTCAAAGCCTCTGTACTTCTTTGTCACTACCTGCAAGACAAAAGTGAAAAAAAGCTATTGGAAAATCTTTCTACTCAGTTCCTCATGTAATCCAGAGAAGCAAGTGCTTCCCTCTTCTCTTATTGTTAGATTAACAACAAAACTGTAAAGCTTGGATCTAATATAATGTAACACATCAGATGTTTTTCCCCAACAGTTCCCCAAGCGTTCACTTAAGACATACTTGAATACTGTAATTCTCTATATCATGTGCACGCTTTGGATGACAGTCAGCAGGAGAAACGAGCTGAGACAAGGTATTCCTCTCAGAAAACATACAAACAAAGATAATTAAACATCTAAAATTATTATTTGGATCATTGGGATCACTAGACGAGGGCTTAAACTCATTTTTGTGAAAACCTCAAAACAGACCAAAAAATATATATTTTTTGCCTATAGCTCAAAATTAGCCTGTGCGCATTCTGACTCATTTTGCCAGCATGGGGCAAATATTAATAGATCACTTTAAATCCAAAATAATAGTATCAAATTCCAATCTGATGTGTACAGTAGGATGGCCTGTATGGCTTGTTACCTTAACAATGTGGAGTTTGGGCAGCAGGTTGCAGTCAGCCAGGGTCATCTCTTCACCATCCAGGAAACCGCGTGTGGAGGCCTTCACTTCCTCCATACTGTTGTGGTCGATCTCATCTGGCAGAGGAGAGCACAGGTACTCATCCAACTTCTGCAAGGTCTTCAGCAGTCCCCTCTCCAAACCTATGTCAATACCAGTTAAAAAAATAACAAACAAAAAAACACACTTTAATTGTGTTCATGTCACTTTTTTTTTTTTTTTTTTTGCTTATTTATATGAACACTCCAAAAGAAATCTTAAAAGCACAAATTATCCAGATTAAATTTTTAAATAGAAAAATAGAAATATTTCCATTAATAAAATAGTAATAATAATATCAAAATTTCCTTGCAGACTGTCAGCCACTTTAAAACTTTTTTGTTTTTACATCTCACAAAAACTATACTACTTAAAGCTGCAGTAGGTAACTTTTGTAAAAATATATTTATTACCGTTAAAATACATATAATCTGCCCTCTAGAGGGAAACAAAATATAATTGCAGTGTTTGGCTGCACTTCTGCTTAACTGCCACACAAGGGCACAATCACACTCAGGTAAAAATCAGATCCTCACAATTCACCAACTTAGCTCTAAACTTTCAAAAAAAAAAAAAAAAAAAAAATTCCAAGAATTCCCACCAGAACAAAAAGCAAAGGGGAACACTCAGGTGTGCAAACTAAAATGCTAAAGTTTGCTCTCCGTGAGAGGTGGTACATATAGCCTGGCCATGTCTCCTGTATAGAGCGCTGTCTGCTTGCCTTGAGACAATGTTGACAGACTCCAGCTGGAATGAAAACGGCTGTTATCACCCACAGTCAACATTTTACTAGGGTGGAGACTCTTGAAGATAGTTTATGTTCAGGGTCACTGCCAAACTCCTATTGAGTGGAGGAGCCTTTGAGATTGTGCGGCTTTGCATCAAAAGCAAATTCCTAGTGTATTTATCATTTTGACAACAGTTCAACACCTTATGATAAAAGTAAAGGTGCTCTTCTTTCAAAAACTTAATTGCAGGCAACAGTGTCTAGTATGGAATTTGATCTAATTGTGGCACTAAAGCATGTTAATACACAATGTGAGACAAGACAACCATAACCAGGTCTAATCTCTCAAACCAGAGCAATAGAAAGTGTTTGTACTGTTAAACAGCTTATCAAATGTGTGATTATTCCACTGAACAATGTACATTTGGTCTTTTGTATGGAGGTGAAAGAGTGAAATCTTTCTGGTTACCCTCGTTGGCATCAGGTTTGGAATTCTTGATGAAGGCAGAGAACTTGGCAAATATATCCATCCCTGCAGTGTTGGATTCTGGGTGTCTGGCACTAAGTTTAGAGTACCTGAGGATACAAACACACAGCCATCAAATAAAATCTTTTGTTGTGTGACACTTATGTTTTTTTTTCATTGCGAGGTACAACTTGACTCGGCACGGCTCAGTACGGTACAGGACGGTTCGCGTTAACACTGCAGTTTAGTATCTAAGAGTGGGTGGGATTATTCACATAAGAGTCATTGGAGTTTGAATTCATTCCACATCGCCCAATCAAGCTCTCGGTGGATCCACTCCTCTGCTATCAATAAGAGGAATGTCTGTATTTCTTCAACAGTACTTCTTTGCTGGCTGTGCCGATTTAAATCTAGCAGTTTTGTCATGTTTGTGTCACAAGATCAGTGACGCAGGTAGTGACGATTTTCTCCGGCCAATCTGTGATCAGCAGAGTTTACAAGTCACCAGTATGGATCACTTTGAACCTCAGCTGAGGTGGTACTAGAAAAAAATACCAGGTACTGTACCCAGTGGGAAAACCTCCAAAAGTGAACCATACTGAGCCGTACCGTGGCGTACCATGCTTTGGAAAACCACCACTAAATACACAAACACACTTTGACTTACTTTGGAGGGCAGAGGACATCCTCTAGGAACTCTTCAATCTTGTTGACATCAGTCTTGACCTCTCCATTAAAGGTGATAAAGGGAGGGTGCGTTCCTGGGGCCAGATTCTGCAGATCAGCTGGTTTTCTAGAATTATAAAATGATAATTTATAAAATGACAAAAAAAAAAAGTACACCTTAAAACTGCAAAAATGTTTTATAATTGAACTATAACAGGAGGTCAAGCATGGCAGAGCCCAAAGCAATGTAATGATTTTTTTTTTTTTTTAGAATACAAGATGAGCTGCACACTGTGGCACAATACAGGGGGTTTCCAGAGCATTCACAGCCCTTTTAATACTAATCCTCCCCCTAAAAGATTCTTCTACAGGAATAATTTTCCCCCCAAATGAAGATGTTCCTGGATATCCACAAAGGAAGACAGATGTGAAATCTGACAACACTTGAGGGTTCATGTGTCGCATGAGGCTTTGCATTCAGGAACACTCTGATCTTTCAAAACTACAACAACAGGAAATAACCTCACACCTCTGGCATGAGCACCCTATTCCTTTTGGTAGCAAGAAGGAAAGGGTAAGAAATGAGAAAGTAACAGGAAGGCAAGCAAATAAAGCCTGCAAAAAAGAAAAAGCAAGCAAGAAGGAAAGAAAGCAAGCAAGAAAAATAATAGATGACTCAATAGTCACTCAAGTTTCACTTGATTTCATGTTAGGGTCATAAACTGAGCTCATCACTGTCTCTGGTACAGACTCATAAAACACTGACTGAAGACCAGATGTGGATACAGGTGTGGAAGCGCTCTAGAAATAATCATTTAATCTCTCTCTCTCTCTCTCTCTCTCTCGCACACACACACACACATCATGGATTGATGTGAATAGGTTTAAATATTAGAGCATATACTGTGTCAGTAAGATAAAAAAAAAAAAGATAAAAATAAAGGAATCTTGTCAATATTGCCACCTGGGCGCAAGATAAAGCATCATCACTGCTGCCTCACTGTCACACTAGTGTCTTAAATTCCTCAGTGAAATACTTGAACACGCTCACACACACCATCACAGACAACTGCGAATGCCTAAGACTGATAATGAAAATTCATATCTGAGATGACTGAAAATGAGATTCACCAACACACACACACACACACACACACACACACTATGCCCACATTATTTGCCATCTAAAAGACACAAAAGCAAAGTGTTTTGTTTTCCAAACAAAGATCATATTTTATGTCCCCATGTAAGGTTTTGTCAGATTTAAGTCACTTTTAAGGGAAATTCTGCTCACAAACTGTGACCATTCACACAGACCTCTTAAGGTCCACAGTGGTGACATTGAAGACCACTCCCTTCAGCCACAGGATCATGAAGAGACGCTGAGAAAATGGACAGTTGCCGATACTCTCTCCATCACTGCCCGCCTGGAAGAAAAAGAAAAATGTTAGTCTGACTTGAGAAATCAGTAAAACTGTCATCATTCCAACGTTTTCCTCCACAACAGCTGCTAGAAAAGCAGCAAACATTTTGCTATCCCAGGGTTATTACCGTACAACTCTGTACCATCACTGAGAGAGTATATATCAGATTACAGCCAGAGAAAACAACTAAACCACATCTAGAAAGATAACGGACAAAGAATCACTTCTCCTTACTCAGATTTATTTGACAGAAGACTAACATCTCAAATTAACCCAGCTTCAAAACACAAAACCAACATTAAGAGCAGAAGGCCAGCTCTTAAAAACATGTCGGCCATTTCCACTTTCCATAAATCTGTCATATAACCCACTGGGCACTGAAAGCTACAAAAGTGTACATGAACAGTGTTCTTTTAAAGTGCCCCTATTATGCCATTTCCAGTATTGCCTTTCATGCAGTGTTTAATGTATGTGAATGTATACAATCTGCAAAGTTGTAAAGCCAAAAGTGCATTATAAATGGTTATTGTTTCCCAAAATAAAGAATCGACGCTGTACAGCCTAAATGAGTCGAATCCCACTTCCATGACAGCTACACATCACAAAGTAACACATTTGCAGAATTCCCACCCATGTTCTATGTTGGCCGGCTGTGAACAATTTGACCCTGCCCACAAACATGTCTTTACTTTTCCAATCTCTGGGAGTTCACAGTGGGATTCACAAACCGTTTACTCTTGAAAAATGGCTCAGTACCCAGTTTATTTGGACCAGCTGACTCCACTGAATCACAACCTGTTAAGTATGATAAATAATAGATGTTTAAATTGCCTATCGAGTGTTCAAAATACAGAACTATGGCAATGGGAATTTCCAACACGCACTGTACGCGGTACACCAATCACAACAGACTGGGCCATCTGACCAATCTGTGCAAAGTACGCTTACGAAAACGACGGTTTTAGAGAGACTGCTTCGGGTGAATCGTTAGAGAGTCGATGGAAAATTGGGTGATATTAAATGCATATGTTGAGAAAACAAAAAGCGTTTTTTGCATGCAATCCTATTGTAGGAGACTTCCAAAATGGCATTACAGGGAGAATTTAATCCTGAACACCATCCAGAGATCCTGAAAAAAAGTACACAAAACCTGACTATATACATATCTATGTACAGAGCATACATTTATTCAGTTAGTTAAAAATGTACAACAGTGGAGTACTGAAGAGAATGGAATTTGGCTAGCTGTGTGATTTTATGTGAGCCTGTCCTATTATGCATATTTCTTTAATTAGGGAATTGGTGGAGTGCCCCTTTAAAACTTTCAAAGCACGTTTGTATGTTAATTAATTCTTTAGCAATGTAAGCCTTTATAATGCCAGTAAATCTTTCTTTCTGAAGTGCTAGCATAGCAAATGTGTGAACATTTTTTGCAAGACATGAATTCCACAGTGGAGATATCACCATCCTCCTCCACCGCATCTCTCGGCTGAATACCAAACTTAGTGTGAACTCCAACACACCATCTCTCCATTTGCCCTCCACTAATCTCCAGAAACAAGATGCTTATGACTCAGAGAATAACAGAGATGTTCCTGTGCGTTTCAGCTATTTAGATTTAGCTAATTAAGCAATGAGCTGGCAGTGAGACTGACCTGACCAGACAGAAACCGGTGTTCTGTACCAAAACCTATTGAGCTGCCCCATAGGGAGCATGTTAAAGAACGCTTGATGCAAAAATGGACAGACTTCTTTATGCTGCCTTCTAAAACAGCTTGTTTTGGCCAAACTACCATCATTTTTTCAGATGAATAAAAATTATACAAGAAAAGCATTTATATGAGAAAACCCCGTTTACTTAAAAAAAAAAAAATAATAATGTATGCTTAAGCAAACTGCATTATTCTTCTCTATAATGCCTATATTAAAATCATCTGAGAGTCAAGCTTCCTGTGCATTTCGTGTAAAGCGTTACAAATCTCAAATGAAATCTCTTGAGGCAGTTTCCTATTTAGGCAGTAGGCATAGAGGCGGCTTTTGGAACAAAGCTAGGGAGAAAATATCATTATTAAGACAACGATAAGAAAAATCGTTACCTTTTATTGGATGAAACCCATTCTGTACCATTTAAGGAAGGCATTACACAATCATAAACGGTCTGTTCTGGATTCTAGCACATTCTCAGAGTTCAATAAACCTAACAGAGAAGCACTGATATCTGAATCAGCTTTTTTTCCCCTCAGCGGTGCATTGTTGTTAGCTCTCGTGTTATCTGGTTTCGCACACTGAACAGAATCCAGCAGTAAAGAACAGAAGACTTTGTTCTAGAGAGTTCACGCTCTTGTGCTCTTTCATTCTTCCTCCATCTCTCCCCCATCCAGGCACCCTGCTGGGGATCTCTTGTTCATACACTTTCCTCTCTCTCTGTGGTAAACAAAAGCTTTGATATGTGTAGCGGGTCTTTCTGCAGTTGACTCAGGGTTCATTTTCGGTGGCTTCTCTTGTTAAAATGTGCTGGTGCCCCTTTACATAATACATTCATTCACTCACATACTCAAAATAAAACTACGGTCATTCTGGGAAAGAAAATGGGCATTATTCAAGAAGGCCCAGAGAAAGAGTCCGAGATTTAATGAGTCAAGATGATTCAGTGACTTCTGGATTTTACCCAATGAAAGATGGTCACTGTAAGAGGGTGTGGGAAGAGTCTGTCTCACAGGGTCAGGACAACTGTTTCCATAGAGACACACAGATGTAGTGTCTGTCCTGTGGAGTTCAGCCTATTAGTGCTGACAATAGACCACACAAAACAACTTCTGTTACACAAAAACACAGCCAAGAACTGTGAAAAAAAAAAAAAAAAACCTTACAAAATATTGCTTTAAAAAAAAGCTGCTTCGCTTTGTGCTTACAGTGTTTGCCTTAAAACTTCAACAGAAATTAAGCTTTGATTGAAATTAAATCCTTATTTCTCTGCATAATGCATATACGGTCTACAACCCAAACAAATATAAATTATTAAGTCCTTTAATACCAGCTGACAATCAATAACTCAAAGTTGGTTGAGAAAATCTGTAGAGCTGTACTCTAGACAAAGGCTATTTTACAAACCTAAAATTATACAGAAGGCAAAATAAGGAAGGCATAGAAATAGGATTATTACATACAGTTGCTTATATTCATCATCGAGGCTTCATTTAATCAAAAACGGTGATACGGTTTAATTTTATTATAGTTTGTAATAACGGGTTTCCATTTTGATACATCTTTAAATAATCATTCCTGTGATTTTTATTTTTGCTGTTTTCCAGCAGTCATCACTCCAGTCTTCAGTATCACATGATCCTTTTAGACATTTGAATATGCAGATTTGGTGATCAAAAAAAACATTTCTTATTATAAATCAATGTTGAAAACAGAACAGAAAGCTGTGCTGCTAAAGAAGTCTTGTAACATCATAAACATCTTTAAATTGATCGAAAATGACAAGTTCTGAAAAAAATGTATAAAAAAATTATTGATAATATATTTATATATGCCACCCCATTCTCTACATATTACAGGTAAAATATCATTCATAAGCATTCCTGAGTGACTGATCACTGGAGTACTGAGGCTGGAAAATGAGAAAGTAATGGAAAAACTGCTGACTTAGCAATAATCATTCATCATGCTTAAGTGATTTATTTTCTACAAACATCAGAATCATAGGCTCTGTTTGTCTAAAGACAACCCCATTCAAATTTAGAAAAGGTGAAATAAATTGATAAAGCAGAAATGGTTTATCACAGAGGCTACAAACGGAGGATGGTGTTGGAACAGTACTAATAGCCTGCAGGTCACCACAGCTGTGGATTCCCCAGGGTGTTTTTACTCATCTGCGCCATATAGCAGACAGCAAACAGCCTCTTTTTACACAAAGAGGTTTAATAATAAGACCAATTGTTTGTATTAATGAGAGATACAGATAGAAAAACTCAAATCAATTTAAGAGAATATGGATTTAATTATTAACGGATTAGAAACCAACTCAGTTACTTTTTAATCAAATTTTATAAAAGAAGCTTATTTACGGACTACAACTTTATATAGCCTATAGCAAAGCCATAAAACGACAAAAAGTATGACAGGAACACAAGTGTGGCAGCAGCAGGTGGGCTTTCACAGACTAGAGAGGATTCTCTCCGGTTTACATGATAAGCCCCCTTCTTTCTTAATTTCTCCCCTTTTTGTGTTTCTACTCCACTTCTCACTCACGTCCCCCTCTGTAAGGCCTCCGAGGACGGTGGGGAGGGGAGCAGAATATATTCCAGAAATGTCTGGCATGGGGTGTTGAGTGAGGGTTCTGTGACGTCGTCTGAGGGTAAGAATTTCCTCTCAGAGTCAGACAGCTGCTCACATGTCCAGTCTTACATTAAAACCCATTCAATCGGACTAAAATAACTAGCTACACAACACACCACTCAGATCTAAAGACAATGAAACGTCTGTGTGGTGTGTTTTTATCAGCCAATTTTGTACAGAACTGATGTTGTCCCCTTAAAATAGGAAATGACGTTTGAAAGATGCCCACGGTCAAAAAAAAAAAAAAGAACAGCAGCAATGTGTTTGGGAGTCTGTTTTCCATAGATGTTGCCCTCCATACACAACTCTCTATTCAGAGAGAGGTCTCGCATTCGCAGATCCATATGGATGACTCTCCAAACACAAACAGAACGCTTTTGTTGAACACCTCTTAAAAACACACTGGGAGCCTCCAAAAGAAAAAAAGGGAAAAACAGATGGCAGTCTAAAGGAAATGAAGGACAGGATGTGTACCTTATATGGCAATACAGCAACCTCGAAAAAAAAGAAATTTGGAAAACCTATTCCAAAAGAATTACCAAACAGAGTTAAAATATTTGATTCATTTCCAAAATGTTTTTAAACAGTCTGTTGAATGTTTAGTATGATGATTCAGTCCCTGAAAATCTCCCCCCCGATTGAATAAAATGAAAAACAATTGTTAAAACAATTTACAAATGCACATAAAGTACTACATACATTTTGTATATATACGGACAATATTGTTTGTGTATCAATGCATTTACTGATGAAAAAAAATTATATTGTGAAATCTTATTGACGTGTAAAAGAACGGTTTTCTATTTAATATATTTGAAAACGTAGTTTATTCCTGTGATGGCAAAGCTAAATATTCAACAGCCATTACTCCAGTGTTCAGTGTCACATGTTCCTTCAGAAATCATTCTAAAGCTTATTTGGTGCTGGAGAAACATTTGTGACCCGTCTTGGCAAAATGAGTCATTACGCATGGGCTAATTTTGAGTTAAAGGGAAAGAGTGAAATATTTAGATTTTTAGTAGATTTTGAGGTCGTCACAAAAATTAGTTTATTACGCCCTCGTCCAATGCTCCAAACAATAATTTTAAAGGTTTAATTACCTTTATTTACATGTTTCGGAGAGGAGTACCTTTTCTCCACACGCTTTTCACGCTGACGGTTATCCAATGCATAATATACAGAATTACATTATTTAAGTATTCACGCAAACATAATTGGTTATGTCTTAAAGGGGTCATTTAATGCTGCTAAAAATAACTATTTGGTGTATTTGGTGTAATGAAAGGTTTTTTTTTTTTAACCTTAAACTGCATAAACACATTTTCCATATACTGTACATTATTGTTCCTCAATGCCCTGCCTTCTGAAACGTGTCAATCTGTACAAGGCTCATCGGTCTGAAAAGCGCCGTGCGCTCTGATTAGCCAGCTATCCAGTGCGTTGTGATTGGCCAATCAATTTGTGCGGGCTTGAGAATGGGGCGGCCGGCAGATTCTATAAAGGAAAGTCCTTTGGGATTGCGGCAACCACATGTGATGACCCTGGGCTGGACTCGCTTCGTCCACGGTGCAAAGTTGATGTATTTCCTCAGCGACCAGCACAGATCAGCTCAAGGCATGATGAAGCAGATATCGTCCTCTCTTGGAAGGCCAAACAAAGTAGTCTTGCTTTCACCGTGAAACACACAGCGTCTATACGACATGGCGCCGGTGGCAACAACAATACTACAACGAGAATAAAACGTATGCCTTCTTTCTTTGCGTGAACATCTGGGCGGCGTTAAGCAAATCTTCCCACATAGTGACGTAGAGATGTGGGGGCGTTAGAATGAGCCGTTTTGGGAGGTGTGATTGACTCTTAACTTTTATAAAGAATATTTTCTTAGATTTGAGACTTTAGTATTTGCAACTTTACAAATCTTCTTTATGCACCAAGAGCTTGTAACACTCCAAAGAGAAAGGAAAGATTTAAATCGCGTCATATGACTGTTGGGGAAGAACATCTGATGTGTGACATTATATTAGATCCTTGCATTACACTAGGTCTTAATATAGGCCATCTCAATGTTAATCTAACAATAAAAGAGAAGAGGGAATTACTTGCTTCTCTGGATTTAACTACTCTTGTAATTTTAATAAATCAATTTATTTGAAATTGACAGACTAAAGGGATTTTTAAAAGGTGATGCATATTTCTTATATTTGTTTTTTTTTTATTTATTTATAATAAATAATTTATAATAAAATAAAATGGCTATATTGTTATTATTATTAAGAAAAGAACTGGAGGAAAAATGCAACTTTGCTCTGCGATTTTGCTTTGGAGCCTTCAGAAAACTTGACTAGATTTCTCTCAAAATTGACTTTGATGACTATCAACATCAAACGGTTGATAGGTCAATGTTGAAAACAGCTGTGCTGCTTAAAATGTTTTTGCATAACAATCATTTTCAGGATTCTTTGATCAACAGCATTTATTCAAAACAAAAGGTAACTGTCACTTAAACGGTAACTTTATTCAAAAGATAAAATGTATATTTGTTTTAGTTTTGAATGATAGTTTGTAATATAAAAATATAGTTACATTAAACTTAAAATAAAATCCCTATTTAGAAAACATTTTCAAAGCAAATAAATGTAATCAGGGTTTATCTTAAGTATCATTTAAAGGTTTCCAGATAAGTTTGTGAACATGCTGAACAAAGTCACGCTCTTTTATATCAAGCTCAGGTGGACGCAAAGTGTTTTTAATAAACTCTGTGACACTGTCTAGGGCAGATGAAGGATTTTAACTCATACAGCTGTCCAGTAGAGACAGTGAGTCATGGTGCAGTAGCTGCAGAGAATGTCACCATCTACATCTGATCTGTGGTCTCTGTGAGTGATCTCATCTCTTCCAGCAAAGCTCCGAAGACATCACAGAGGGCAACTCAATCTGAATGGATGAAGGTGGAGTCTCTCAAACACACAGTCTCATGGCACAGCAACTCTCACTCCAGCTCTCTTTCAGCCCTCCCTTGTTAGGCCACACTGTGAGATTCCCACAGGACAGACACGTGTGTGTGTGTGTGTGTGTGTGTGTGTGTGTGTGTGTGTGTGTGTGTGTGTGTGTGTGTGTGTGTGAGTGAAGGTGGGGCCGAGGGGTAGTGCCTAGCAGACTAAATTTAGAACTCCAAACAGCCAAACTCTTCACAATCACAACGTGCTCATTCTCCAGCCCCTTTTGCACGATCTGGCCATGATGTTGCCTTATAAGGAAGGAGGGAAAAATAAGGAAGGAGAAAGAGAAAGAATAAGACATACAGACTCAGGGAGAAAGAAGGATATCCCATTTGAAAGAAACAGACTGAAACATTTATTTTTCAAATGACGATCACGTCAGACAATCGATGATTTCATGTATTTCTGTTTTTTTTTTTTAATTGCTTTTAGTCATCACTTCGGCCTGCACGCCGGCTGATACTTCGGCACGATGAGAAGAAACACCACCTAGTCACGTCAAACTACTTCTGTTCTTTTCTTTTCCATTGAGAGTTTCGTGTTCTGAGTTTTGTAACGCAGTGTCTCAGAGTCTGACCTCGAGTGCCCACCTAAAACTACAACCAGCCCACAGCTCCGTGTCTTCAGACAACTTCCAACCACGGGCTTCCCAAGACATCACTTCAACGACTATTGAACTTCCGGCCAATCAGAAACCTCGGGAAACCCCCTTTTCAATGACAAAAAGTGAACCCCCTTTATACAGGCAATTCAAGTAACTGGTGTAGCTATCTAACAATTTTAACCTCATTGAGGAACTCAATACAAGGGTTAATTAAGTGATTGATGGCTGTTCACGCAATTTCAAGTATTGCTGTAAACTTGGGATTTCACATTTTCATTATGTTAAACTCATTCTTTCCTTATTTTTTTTTACCTTCCTGCAACTTGTGTGAATGTGTGAGTGTGTGTTAGATTGGTTTATATGTCTTTATATGTCTATTCATATTGAAAAGAGAAGCATCTTGTGTTTTGTGCATACAAGTTAAGGTCTTAAACTGCCGATCTTGTTACTGTGCTAATTAAGTGTTTTCACTATACTTTGGATATTGATATCCATTGCAGAGTTGATGTTATACAGCTAGTTCAATGAATCGCTGGCCTTCTCAGTGATCAGCCGTAAAATAGTGATTCTGTCCAAATTCCCTATAAAATCTTAAAATGATTCCCTAAATTGACCCGTTTCCCTTACACAACATAGATTATGTTTCCTATGTACCAAATCAGCATATTAAAAGGATTTCTGAAAGACACAGAGCTAGTTTTGACCCTGTATGCACACGGGGTAGAGGATTGGGAAGATCATGTATGATCTATACATTTTAAAGAAATTTTGAATGATATTTGGTGTAATGAAAGGAGTTTACATGGTTTAAGGTTCAAAAAACACATTTTCCACACACTGTACATTTTTGTTGCTTTTTTTTTTTTTTTTTTTTTTTTTTTTAGAAAGGCTAATACTCGTCCATTTTTTTTTTTTAACAAAGCTCATTCTGAAAAGTGTGGTGTGTTCTAATTGGCTAGCTATCTAGTGCGTCCTGATTGGCCAAATTCCTCAAGCGTGTGATGCAAATGTTACACCCCTTACCAGGTTCAGGAGAATATCATCTGTATAATTCACTGCACATAATCAAATATTTGGGTTGTACTGTTTCAGATACATCCATCTTGTCCAACTTTAGACCAACCTCTAATTTATGTCTAAAATTCTGGAAAAAGCAGTGTTAACTCGGATACAAACTTTCCTGAGTTCTAACAATATTTATGAAACTTTTCAATAGTACAGAATCTGCTCTTTTAAAAGCTTTTAATGACATCTTATTGACCACAGATTCTGGAAATGCTGTAGCTTTGATCTCAGCTCAGCCTTTGACCTGATTACAATGTACTCCTCTCACACTTGGAGAATTGTATTGGTCTCTGAGGCACTACTCTTCAATGGTTTTGGTCTTTTTTTAGCCAACCATAAGATCAGTGTATGTATTGGACAAAATACTTCCTCTACCACTCCTCTGTCTTGTGGTGTTCCACAGGGCTCTATTCTTGCTCCAACTCCGTTTGTTATTCATACACTGCCTATAGGTTTGATTTTTCAGAAATATGGAATTTTTCATTTATATGCAGATGATGTTCAGTTGTATCTCACCCCAATATATTTTTTTTTGTATGCACAAACATGCATATATCCAGCTTTCAACTTTCAGAATTGTTTATGGTAATCAAATACATCTTTAATTTGTAATGAACATGAAATAATTATTTTAAAACACATTAAAGAGAGCTGAAAGTACAACACTTTAATAGCATTTGAGCAAAAGCGAGGAAGATATATAGACATTAAAATAAATTGTTGGCATCTGAATTCTGCATGTTCCCAGATGCAGACCTCCTGCATAGCACTGTTTGTGCGAACATTCCTCCTAACACAAAAGCAGACTCCAGACTGCTGACTCACGGCCACGCTTCCAGCCAGTCATTGGTCAACACTCGCACGCTCACATCAATGGACACATGCAGAGTCTTACCTGACCTACACCACAGACTACACAATATGGCACCAGCTGAATAAACAAGTGTTTTTCAAATGAACAAAAAACACAGTTTTTTTTGTTCAGGAGACGAGAGCCAATCAGCTATGATATTCGACAAGACTAAACACACGCAGATCAAGGGCAGAATCTAAGAAGGTTAATACAGCCATAGGAAAATTACTCCTGCTAGCAGAACCTGGTCGAATTTGCCTACATTTAACATTTAAAATGAAATTCAAATGATGGCAATGCTACAGATGTCATCCTACAGTGGCATTCAATGTCATAATGGCAATTGCACATCCACACAATCCTGTTCAAGCCCTGTGAGGAAATCAGACCACGCTGACACAGCTCCATATGCTCTTGGCACATGGATGCAAAAGTTAGTCTCACACAAACAAACTCATAATATCTATTTTAGGTCTCATGTAACTGGCTATTTATGGAAGATTTAACCTATGGTTAATCCAGTTTTGAAAATTTTCCTCTTTATGCATCTGGCCCAAGCTAAACTCCCTCCACATCCACATCTACACATCATGTTATGCATAAATAATATCAAACAAATGCATCCAGTCATGCAGGATCAAGTTACACAGTCTGCAGGCACACAGGTGTGCGGTTTTGTAAATGAGATGCACCCCACAACAACAGAACAACTGAAAATAATTTGCTAGTGCTTCTTCTGCTATCTTTACCTTCTAAATAAATACTGAACAATAAATATTTAATAAGGGTTTATATACATGCATACATACACATATATACATATATATATATATATATATATATATATATATATATACACATGCATACATACACATATATACATATATATATATATATATAAAACTTTGGCTGAATTGTGCAGCCCTACAAATAATTTTTTTTCTTAATATAATATAAACTCTTCCATATAAAATTTATATAGTGATTTAAATATTTAATAATTGATATTTCATAATTCATAGCCACAAAGCTTCTCATTTAATTAAAGTTGAAGGGTGTTCCTGGTGAAAAAATATTTTACACCCAAACATCCTACTGTACTCTACTACAGCAGACAGAATGGGTGACTCAGGAGGGGCACCAGACACAAACTTTTAATTGGTTTGAAAATAAAAGTAATGCCCACACATAAAACCAGACCAAGAGGACACAAAAGAGCACCAAACAAAAGGTTGAAGCTTCACCACGATAGCTCACTATACGAAGATGACTGCATTGCAGCTTTCTGGTCAGATGAGCCGTCAGTGAACGTGACTGGGTGAAGGACGAAAAGAGAGAGGAAAGGAGGGGGTGAGAGAGTTTGTGCATGTCTTTTGTCCTTCAGGCTGTTCAGTAAGGACGGATCTCATGCAGTGAAGGCATTTGACTCTGGTGTCCTAAAAGCCAAGAATGTTTCCATGTCTGTCTGTTGTAATAATCCTATCTCACAGTCTGTATGCAAACAGGAACACACACAAACTTTCTCCAATCCATAAACAAATTCATGGCCATTTCCTCACCAATCTTTGGATGCATAATTGTCTGTGTTTATCTAAGATCCTATTTTGGCAGCTGATTACAGACTGAATTGCATATTTAACACCCTGGAATTGGACTAAAAAAACCTGACCGCTAGTTTGGGTTAAAAATTAAAGCTGTAAGAGATGAAAGGACACTCTGAGCTGTGCCATCATCCTTCTCCAAAGCTCTGTGCTAGTCTCACGGTTTTGACAGACATGATGCTGTTTACAGCACAATTGGTCTTAGCCTATGAACTCCACATGAATATAAAAAAAAAAGATAAAACTAAATATTTCACAAGTCAGCCCATCCTGTTTTTTTGTCAAAGCAGCCAAGAGTTCCTTCAAAAATACATGCAATGCTAAAAAAACAAAACAAAAAAAAAACAAGGCCAAACTATGGCCTCTAATTCATAAGCAGTGATTAAACTATAACTCTGCTGTCCGCAGTGAACAATTGCTAACATTAGCTTAAACAAAAATCAAACTAGAGACAAAACACTGAGGTCATCTGACTCTGCACGCAGCATAAGCAATAATTAATCTAAAGAGCCAATCAAAGCAGAGCAAGGGTTACTGCGGTTGCATCATCAGCACCTGGACTGTGTAAAGCACCTGAGTGACAGTATCCTTCTGCAGAGTAAACATTACCACTGTCACATGGTGATCAGACCTAGTTTTGACCCTGTACTGACACTGAGGTAGAGAATTGGGTAGATCATGAAGGATCTGTACAATTTTAAGAAAATTACTTGCCAAGCCTCTACAAATGTCTGGTCTCAAAACACAACTCTGTCCAACCTTTAAAGGATTTCTTGACAATTTTATATTGTTCCAAGTGAAAATTATAAACCCTCAAGTTGCATGGTCTGAGCATAATTAAAGGCACGTAGCATAAATGCTGAAGAACAAGTTACTCATCAACCTTTAATACCTTGTTTTAATCTCCAACCGTATGCATGAGCAATACGAATAACAATATTTGCCTTTGTAAGTCCTTTTAAATTAGGCTTGCACATATTATAGAATTAAATATCCAGTACTGATAAAAATTCAGCCGATAACCAAATGTATCATGCATTCCATTTCCTACTCTAAATCTCTATGATTAACCACACTTCCAGATTTTGACTTGAATGGGTGCATTTCAGTGAAAAACCAAAATAAGCCTAACATTCAATAACCATGAGAACTGCAAATCCTTGCTCTGCTGCATCATACTCCAGAGAAGTCACATTAATTTAAGAGACAATGATCCCATTAAAGCTCTGAGGCTGATCTCTCAATCTCAAATCCATTAGAGAACATGGAGGATATATGCCTAGCTAAGAGAAACACAAAGACTTCTAAACCAGCAAGTGCTGATCTGATTCAGACACACAGGCATGTTTTCAGACTCTTTTTGAACTGTATCGTACACCAACACAAGTGTAGAGTGCTTTAGCGCAATCAAAGTTAAAATCTAAATCTCCACGTGGTAAAGATGGCCAGCAGGTGCGGCTCTACAGAGGGAGGGAGGGAGGGAGGGAGATGACTGCATTATCAGCCGCCAGCAGGGGCAAGGTTTGCCTGGTTTCGATGGCAACAATGGGGCTGGTCCTGCTGTGATGTTGTGCATGAAGAAAAGGTGGTACACACATGCTGTTAATTATGAATGAGAGAGACATAAAACAACAGAAAGGGAGGGAGAGAGGTCACCATTATCTTTCTGCTGCAGTGTGTGCACTTTCAAACATATAAAATGAACCTCTTTACCCAGGTGCCATAGAAACTAAACGCAAACAGTGCAAGTGTCACTGCAGCTCATCTGATATCAGCGGTGTCTGTCAGAGCTGCAGGAGGGTGACCTGCGCCCTCTCTTCATGCCGTTCCACATCAAAGCCACAACAGCAGGAGAACTCTTTTATTCCTGCTCATGCTCTAATGTTTGATGCTGATTCACTATGTAATGATCAGGCAACACTGCTGGGTGGTCAAACCGAACCTAAAATCACAACCCCAGTAATAAGAGACAATCATTTCCTGACTAACCCATTCATTAAAAACTCATCAACGGAGATCCATATCACTGAGGACTAGATCATGTTACCACACCAACATTCTTCTGCACTTCATACAGTATGCAATCTTAAAAAAGGGCATGAGAAAGACAGAAGGATGGACACTTTATTGTAAAAACCTTGTGAAATAAAAATGAGTTGTGTGCATTTTGAGTATTAATTAGAACCCATCTAAATGTTTCTGTACTTATAAACATTGACAAAATTCCCACAAATGCTCTCTAAAGTGACCATATCCTTATATTCATGGTGTTTATATTTTAACTTAAACATTATTTCATATACATTTTATAATAAAATATGTTTCATATATATATATATATATATATATATATATATATATATATATATATATATATATATATATATATATATATATATATATATATATATATATATATATATATATATATATATATATATATATATATATATATATATATATACACACACACACACACACACACACACACACACACAAATTGAACAATCAATCTGTTCGAAACCAAAGCCCATATTTAAAATACAAGTCTCTTCTAATGTTTTGTAGGGTCACTTCACAACTTCCAAAAAGAGCTGACCTATACAAGTGCCTTCTAACGTGACAAACTGCTGTAATGTTCATTGAATTATTAATTACAGTCCATTTAATACAGCGACGGCATCCTTTAATTAAAGGCTCAGGAATCATACACGCCTGGTCAGCATTTTCAAGCCTGAGGTCCAAAGTCATCCGAGCTTCAATGCACAAGGAGTTTGGTAATCATGTGGGTTGGAGAGGAGAGCTTGTTGCACACTTCCAAAAAGATCTCAGTCCCCAAACATCCACTGTTAGGAGCCCCCTCCTCTTTCTGTAACTCCCTCCCCTCCTCCACTTCCCTTCTCACCCCCCTTTCAGTCTTTTGGGAGTTTTCCCGCTCTGCCTGGCAGAAGGCCTTTGGAGGGAGAGAAAAGAAGAGAAAAGGCAAGAAGACAGAAAGAAAACAGCAGGGTTCCAGCAATGGAAAGGAATTTGAATAATTCCAGATTGATTACTCAAAGATCCAGGGAAGGGCCGGATTCCTTAGCTTCAGTTTATGTTGGAAATGACGAAGAGTTTAATCTTAAGGACCAAACCAACAACAACAACAAAAAAATGTATCCTAACACCATCTCAGGGTTAAGATATAAAACTCTGTTATGTCCTTTCAAAGGGTATCAAATACAACATCCTTTCTTAATAGAAATATCTCTTGCAGAGCACATTTAGGCTCTTTTTGGCTCAGTTTAATGTAACTTAAGTGTGGGTAACTGTATCCTGGACTGGACGGATGTCCCGCAGTCGGGATTGGGAACTGCAGACGTGGGCTACATTGTTGTCGGAAACCTCTTCTTAAACCCGCGTGCTTCGTGCATCTGTCTGAGGGAGTAAAATCTTTCCCTTTATTTTTTGTTCCATTTAAATCATAAGAATATAAAAGGAGCAGCACATAGATATTGGGTAATATTGAGAAAACGCCTCCACCCGTCTGACATTCACATGGACAATGTCATCATTCACTCTTAATGCAAAACACAACGGCTGAATCCAATTTACGACACTGTTTTAGACATACTGCGGGTTGATGTGGTCGCTTTGACTGAATAATTTATTTATAAAGAGAAAATATAATTATGACTCCAATTACAACAGAAGCCTGTAGTTTGGGAGGTGCAGTGTGAACGTTTAGGTCTCGGTCAACATCATTTACTTTTATCGTATTTTTTTTAAACATATATTGAAAGCAAAAGGTGACAATGTGTATCTTTCAGTCAAAATATCGTCCGTTCACAAACGAACGTTATTTTGTGAGCACCATCTCTTTTATATTCTCTTAAATTAGTTTTTAGTCAGGCTCTTACCTTCACAAAAAGCTCGATGACGGGTTCGTTATCCCCCTTTACACCGTTCTGAGGTACCGAGAGAGACATCCCCAACTTCTGCCTTTACACGGACGCGTTCACAACAACAAACCTCGGTTTCTTCACCTTGGCACAAAAAAAGTTTTCCCTTCACGCCTCCCTCTTTCTCGAACCGAGTTCTTCGAGCACAAATACCACTCTGCAGTTTTTCCAAGCACAAACGAAATGCGGAGTCTGTTAAAATAAAAATAAAATGAACGTTTTCTGTCCACGAGGTTCAGCTGACTAGAAAACACATCACTGAAAAAACCCGTCCGCTATTTCTCCTCCTCTACTGCGCTGGACGGCGACGAAAATACGGGAAAATCTATTGGAGTATTTAAGGCGGTGATGTCATGCGCAGAGGGAACGGAACGGAACGGGCGCGAGCGCGAGCCGAACACGTATGGCGCGCGCAGAATCAGTACAGCTTCCTGAATTGTTTTTTACTACTGCTAATTTGTAGAGAAACGTTATGACTCGCATTATTAGTACAGTACGAGTCATGTTATACGGCTACTAAAAATGCGTTTACCCACAGATATATTTACCCCTAAATATTCATAAATATATTTAATCTAATAATTGATCATATTATATAATAGTATAGAATATTTTTGCGGACAACTGGGTGGCTTGGATATTATTTTTATTATTTGTAATGTTTTGATTCATCCCAGTAAATCGAATATCGTTTTCACTGGACCATTCAGTTACCTTTTCTGTATTTTACCATTATGCCAGTAGGTTGGGTGTAAAGTAGCAGGATACAAATGTTAAATAGTTGCTCTCTAAACTGTCCTCTTGTGTGGAAAAAATATATAGCGAGAGAGACATTATATTAATCTAACACACATCGTGAGTTTGATTTGGCTTTTGTCAGTTCCTTGTAGAAACCCAAAATTAAAAAGATTGAGTGTTACTGTTAAGGCCGTTGTTATTAACAATGATCTTCCAGCACACTGCACAGAAAAGCATAGCTGATCCAGAAAGAAAGCTCTCCTAGCTTAGTCTGTCCTCTAGGGACATTGATAAAGACAGACCTCATGTATCTCTTAAACACCTATGTATTCCCACAGCTGCCTGTGGTCAGTTAGGAAGCAGGTGGCACTATAAAATAACAAACAAGGCATAAACAGTGTGGCCTTGGTCAGTTTTTGCAGATCAGTCCTTGTTAATCACACTACACAATAAGGACTCACTGAGCTTTCATCCGTGACTAGTAGTCATTGACTTAAGATTTGTCATTAAGTAAGGCTAAGGTGATGACACAAGATAACATAACACACGTACAGCAGTTGGATCATCATGCGTCATCACCAGACCCGGGACACCACATGCTTTCCACAGAACTTTCCAGACCACAACTGACGAGTAAACATATTTAAAACAACCTGTACGCATCCCTAATGTGATGTATGTAAAGCGGTCTGCATCCAACAATACTGGGTTTGTAATTTAGTCAATTTCGTTTAATTTAAAGGGAATATCAAACTGCATATGTAAAAGGATTTGAGACAATTTTTTTTTTTCATTTTAATGCGACTTTGTTCAAAGCCAGAAATTACTGCAGGGTTCAACAATTTCAAACACAACTTAGGTTACAAAAAATATAAAGCAAAAAAAAAGGATGAAAACAGACTTAACTGATTTGTTCTCATGTGCACATTAGAGCTTAAACACTGCCACAATGCTCAGGTGAACAGAGAGAGCAGCTTTCTGGATTAGCTCTCTGGGCATTTTGGTTTATGGATCATGCACACAAGAGGACAAACACACCAGGGTCTGCTGTCCATGCAAACAAAACTCTCGTAAAAAGTCCTGCTGAAGTGAAGAGAGAATCCATAGGCTAACTTGTACATCATTTACTCAGAACTGCAAGTAAGCTTTTCATTTGTTTCATCGTGACCGTAAAAGCAACACAGGAATTATGAGGGTGGGGTGGGGACTAAAAAAGGTTTGTTTTTGGATAAACGGTTTTTCGACAGTATTTAAGGGTGGAAAAGAGGGCAGAATCTGATGAAGAAACTGCTCAGTCTTTTTCTACATCATAAAACGCCTCAGCAATAAACATGCCCCCCAAAAAAAGTCCAAACAAACAAAAGTCTAGGGAGAATTTTAACAATTTGTACATTCTAAGGCTGAACCAACATCAAACATTTAAAATGCAGAGAGTGGAAGAAAAAGATGGAAATGTGGGATGTGGTGGATATTTCCTCAGGACTGGGATGATGGAGACATCTGGGCCTTCCTCATTGAGCGAAGAGCTTTCTCACGTAGTTGCTTCTCCAGATCATCCAAACTGTCTTCTACTTCACTCTCTGATTCCTTCAGGAAAGGTAGCATTAATTATGTCTGACTCAAGCATAATATTATTTCACAATATAAACACCTTGTAAGATCTTTTCTCTCTAGAGAAGTTCTTCTTGTTAAAGTTGCAGTCAAATGTCTCCAGTCCATTTAGACTACGGTTCAAAACTTTAGGGGTAAACAAAGAAAATCGATCAAAAGTGACAGTAAAGATTTCTAAACAATAGATTTGTTACATTTTGCAAGCGTTTCAAATAAATGCTGTTGTTTCTAACTTTCTGCAAAGAATTCTGAGAAAGTATCACTGTTTCCACAAAAACATTAAACAACACACCTGTTTTCAACATTGATTTAAAATGTTTAAGCACCAAACAAGAATATTAGAATGATTTCTGAATCATGTGACACTGAAGAATGACGTAATGGCCACTGTAAAATGCCATCATAGGAATAAAATACATTTGAAAATAGATTACAATTTATCTTTTCTATTTTAATACCATTTCACAAAATTACTGTTACTACTGTACTTTTGACCAAGTAAATAGCCTTGGTGAGCACTAAAAAAAATAAAAATAAATATGAATTAGAGTTGTTCCGATTCCGATACTAGTATCGGAAATATCTCCGATACCACAACAAATTCTGGCATCGGCATCGGCGAGTACATGAACCCATATACCGATCCGATACCATTTTCTTAAAAAATACCTAGTTATGACCGCAAGCTTTGCCTAACTGCTGCACGGTTCTTCTTCGCTGCTCAAAATGCATTGAAAACACAGGAAGTTGTGCTGTGTTGCCACAAGCAACCCCTGTTTAGAGCAGCGAAGAAGAAATGAAAACGCGTTAGCAGCCCTGATCTATATATGACTGGATCACTCATCACATTCTAAACTGCCAAAAGACAGTGAAGCCGCTTCTATATTATAGATCAGTGGTTAGCAGTATGTCTCTGTAGTACCGGTAGTTACAGACTCTCAAGTATATTCAGTACCGGCAGCTGCGTTCAGTCGCTTCCGTGTAAGTCAAAGCGCAGGGCTCCAGACAGTAGCCGAATATATACTAGTGTCTGTGAATATTAAACTGCAAAATACTATTTAAATATTACTCCCGCAAAATCTACATCTCTGTGGGTGACTGGCACAGATGCGCGAGAGCTCGCTGTTTTGTAGTCTCTGCTGTGTGTCATGAGGACAGGAACGCATAAACCGTCACTTCATGAGAATTTACCGTTTCATTTGAGAATACTGTCATATCATAAACACAGACACTCAAAGATCTTCATGGCAGCCCATTAAAATAAATGTTTGGTTTACATGAGTAAATTGACAATATATAAAGCTACTGTTGTAGCCTACAGTAATAATAATACGTCTCTATAATAATAATAATTATGCCTAGATGGTTGCTTGTTTTTTACTTGTTTTGTTGTAAAGAGATTATCTGATTAATAGATCTTTTTTTATATTCCTAGACTTATTTGTTGCAGTTTTTTTTATACAGTTATATTGTAAAACTTAAATACCTTTTTTAGTTTGCGGTGTTAGATTTTTGGCTGCATTTGAAGTTCTTTTTTGCATATGAAAATAAATACTGTCAAATTCATGTTAGATAATAAAAATACTGTAATAAATACAGTAGTTCACCATGTATTTGTTCATGTTTTATTGAGGGATCTGTCTGAAGCACACCATAAAAAGAATTCTAGCAATTTACACAGGGCTAGTAGTATATACAGCTGTATATACAGATACACACCCAGGTATCGGATCAGTACTCGGTATCGGCCGATACCCTGAGCCCAGGTATCGGAATCGGTATCGGGAAGAGAAAAAGGGTATCGGAACATCTCTAGTATTAATGGATATTAAAAATAGGGATGGATAAAGATACTTTTATATAACCAGACTATTTTATATTGAGTGTTCATACAGCTTTAAAAGTGTAACTTCACCTTTTTCTGGTCAGAGTCTGGCTCTGCTTCCTGTCCGTGTCCTCCTCCTGCCCCTCCACTCTTTTCTTCTCCACTCTTCTCCTTTTTCTGTTTCTTATGCTTCTTGTGCTTCTTCTCTTTCTTGTGTTTCTTTTCTTTCTTCTTTTTCTTCTTCTTACTACCTTCTGCATCAGAGTTCTACAGAACCAACAAAAAGAAAACATTTTGACTTCAAGCTAAATCATTCTATAATCTTAATTATCTTAAATATTTTAATACTGTTTTTAACACCTTTAGCAGTAGTTTTTTCAAAATACAGCTATTTCAATAGAATCCATTTATAAAAAAAATGAACCACTGAACCAAAAACAAATCTAGTTTTAGAAGCTCTCTGGACCCTGGGCTTGGGCTGGTGTGTTGTACCTTGTTAGGTGATGGGCTCGGGGAGACACTGCTGCTCTTTTTGGCAGGTGGAGGTGGAGAACGGCTAGCAGAGCGAGAAGGGGAGACTGAAGCAGGCCGCTTGAGGGCCGTCGGAGCAGGTGGAGGAGAAGCAGATGGTGACCGTGAAACCTGCCTCCTTACTGGTTGGGGGCTCTGAGAACCTCTACAAATTGACCGGAATAGATAGTCATTCAGAGATCATCACTTGTGTTACACAAATAGAGGTGGGGCGCTAAGAGAAAACATACCTCTGAGATTTGCGTGGCTCTGGTGTGCGAGAAACCCTGCGAATGGGTCTGGTACTACTTTGAGACGGGGACGTCTGGCGTCTTTGTCTCTGTGGGGATGAACCAGAGGGGCCGTATCGAGCTGGAGGACTGGAAGACACTCGTGTGCTATGTGCAGAGGGAGAAGAGCGACTATCTCTGCCCCGTTGGGTTGCAGGAGGATTTGGAGAGCTTCTACGGTGGCGGGGTGAAGCAGAGGAGGGTGGAGTACGTCTTTTTCCTGGACTACTGCCACGACTCCGTTTCGGGGATCGAGAGGACCGACGTTTGGCCACAGGAGAGGGAGACCCTCTGCGCTTAGCAACGGGTGAGGGAGACCCTCTGCGCTTAGCAACGGGTGAGGGAGACCCTCTGCGCTTAGCAACGGGTGAGGGAGACCCTCTGCGCTTAGCAACGGGTGAGGGAGACCCTCTGCGCTTAGCAACGGGTGAGGGAGACCCTCTGCGCTTGGACAAAGGTGAAGGAGACCCTCTATGCTTGGACAAAGGTGAAGGAGACCCTCTACGCTTGGACAAAGGTGATGGAGATCCTCTGCGCTTGGACACAGGTGAAGGAGACCCTCTACGCTTGGACACGGGGGATGGAGATCTTCTGCGCTTGGGAGGAGACCCTGATGAGCGTCTCTTTTGAGCTGGGGGAGGGGAGGGACTGTATCGGCGCTGGATTGGGGGAGTGAAGCGCCGGTGAGGTGGAGATGGAGATCTGACACAGGAAGGACAGGAGAAAGGGATTAAGAATGAGTAAAGTCAAAGTCTTCACAACAACAACAAAAACTCAGTTGGACTATACCTGCGTCTTGGGGGAGGAGAGGGTGATCTTCGGCGGCGAACAGGAGAAGGTGAACGATGTCTGCGGCCAGAAGGTGATGGAGAACGCCTCTTTCTGAAAGAAGAGAGAGAGGGAGTCAATCTTTCAGTTGAGAGTGAACGACAGGGCTGGGTATTGATTCTGATTCATAAATTTGCTTACATTTATTGAAATTGATTGAAAATTTAATTATGGAAGGTCACAGAATTTTCCCCATTTTAAATGAATAACAATGTTAATACACATATCAAACAGTGATATGGACTACTGTCTGTGTATATCAAACGGTCAGTGTTTTCAGCCTCTGTCGCCTCATGATGTTAAGATACGAACATGTGTACTTCATCTCCACAACTGCTCAGTCTCTTCATGAGCATTTTACCTTTTGATTTGAGAATAACTATCGTCATATCATATACACAGCAACTGAAAAGTCTTTACAGAAACCCGTCCAAATAGAGGTTCGCTTTAACTTGAAGATATTGTGAAAGAAATAGTTCTGTTGTACATTAGAATGTACATCTCAATGATAATTAAAAAAGACTTTAAAAATAATAATTCCCTATTTTTCTTCCATTTTTTAACTGGTTGTAAGTTCAAGAGTCTTATAATGCAGCCAAATATAAAAATTATTTTTTTGTTTGTTTTTTTTGTTTTTACAAAACCCAAGCAAAGCAATGAGGTTTGTTCTCATAATATAAAGCATGAGCTTCCAACAAACAAACAACAAAAAACAACTTGTTTTTCTGTGTCAAGCAAATCATGTATTACTTCTACAATCTCTATAAGAACTTGTCAGTTTGATTTGACAAACACTGGCATTAAATAAGGGATTATAGGAATCAATAGCGAATACATTTAAGGAATTAATCTGAAAAAATTTGCAAAACAAAATTTGTGCCACTGCCAATACTTTTAGCCACGACTGTAAAGACCTCAGGAGGGTAACCCAATTCAAATGCAAATGTTAAGTACATGCAAATATGATTGATTTTTTTACCTTGGTGATGCATCTCTTTGCCGTCTCCGTGGTGATGCAGGTGAACGGCTCCGCCGCCTTCTGATTTCTCCATTCCTCGCACCTCCCCCCCTATTCGGTCTCCTTGAACCTTCAT
>NW_020528241.1:140000-150657 GCF_003368295.1 Carassius auratus | reverse complement strand
TCTTGCTCTGCTCCACTGGTCCATGTTAATTTGAAACTCTTTTCTGACGTCGAGCGAATATCAAGCATCATTGCTGGACCAGCTGTTTATCCTGTCTCCATATGCCTCTCAAGTCAAAAATAACACTAAAAGGCCGTTTATCCACATTTGAGCTCTTAAAGCTCTTAAACAAATAAGATTAGACCAGATCCTGTGTCCTGTGTAAGCTGTGGTGAATAAGAGGTATAATATCTGATTTATGTACAGAATTATTGTCATCCCTCTTAGACGTCTGGATTCACCGGCTTTTTTTTCCATCTGTCTCTCTGTTTCTTGGCCTTCCTCTCTTTTTGATCTGGCTCAGAAAGCATTATTTTCTGCTAAACTGAAACCGAGGTGTTCAGATGCAATGCAAATATCCAGTGTTTTTGGCTCCCTTTCGTTTTCCCTTTTGATTCTCAGCCTTTACCGAAAACTTGATGCCCTTAGAAAGCTCTCTCTATCTCCACTGTTGCATCAGATTTTTGCTCTTAAACCTGTGCTTACAGAAATGTAGATATTCTTAAAATACACAACCGCTCTTATGAACTGGTTCTTTTTAATGAATCATTTAAAAAGATTCATGAAACCGTCTCAAATTCCACGAGAGTTAGTCATTTGAATCAGATGCACTGAATCATTTAGAGATGTAAGTTTGCAGTTGACTCAGTAAATCAGGAATCAATTTTTAGTTATGTCCCATCCAAACTGGGCAGGAAGTTAAATAATACATATTCACAACAGAGTGTGGTCTAAAAAACATGGAATGAGCAGCATTTGTAATTTTTAATTGATTGGAAGATAAACTTTGTTTGGGAATAAAACTGGTTTAATTTTGTTTTTTCAAAGAAAAGGTAAAAATATTATTCCATCATTATTAAGTGATTCTGTATTTTGTAAAGATAAAGATAGATAAATGTTAATTTAGACGTCTTTTAAGGTCTGACGGCCTGTGATTGTTTTAAAAAAAAGAAGAATCATTGTTTTGAATCGTGATGTTATTGGCTCTCATCTTTGAGCCTGTGAAGAGCTAAATCAAGTCCTGTTTGATGTTTGTAAGTCACTCTTATCCCCTTTCCCTCAGTTGATCAGAATTGCAGAGGCTGGTTGACAATACAGGCATTAGTGCTCTGCAGGTCTGACTGTGCTGCATTCACCCTCCCTGATCTCGCTGCAGCTCTGACTGATGTCCCTGAAGCGGAAGGATGGGTTTACCCTTTAAACAGACAGAAAGAGAGGATCTTATTAGTTCGGAGTCAGCACTGAGCTCCTCTTGCAACTTTCAATTTAATTTTACCCATGAATGGGCCCCTCCCTTGATGGACAATGTAGTCTGTCAATTACTTATAATAAGTTCTTCCTCCATGTCTGAACATCTGAGGATCTTCTCAACTGATAAATAAGGATGGTGAAAGGTTGTGCTCTACTTTTTTACAAGCACTTAAACATAGATAATATTATATACATAGATGTTCTCTGAGCAGTCGGATGTGCTTTATCTTTGTTGTAAGTCTCAATCCGGCATCCATTTTTGTGGACTAATAATGTGACATTTTAAAACATGTTTGTGGGTTAATGGAGGTCTCCTGACTGCACGGGGCCCTATAATAGATATATTATAGTCTATTCTCTGGGATGAGAGGGCTCATATTTAAGAGAGAGAAAGAGCAAGAGTGTGTGAATGTTGTGTGTGTCACACACACACCCACCTGCTCGTACATGATAATAGTTTAAACTCTATTCTGACATGAAGAGCATCATTCCTGCTTTTAAAAGATGACATAAGCTTTTTCCTCAACATTTGTGCTTTTTGAAACCAGTTATGATTGCATCCAGTCAGAGTTCAGGGACAAAAGAGAAAAGGAGGGAGGACATCATAAAGGCGACTGAACAAATGAGCAAGACTGATTTTTTTTTTTTTTTGTGAAAGATTTTGATACTTTTATGTTTTTTCCCCTTCTGAAACTTCAGACAGGTTATTTAATCTATTCTCTCTCTCTTGCTCACGCAGCCTCTCTTTGCCACCTTCTCTCTCTTCGAGCAGGAGTGCAAAAAATGAAAAAGGGAAAAAAAGTGAAAGCTACTGTCATGTGAGCTGAGGATTAATTTTAGATTGCTCTGCTGTTCTGGTTTACCTTCAAAGGACCTCCATTACGTGGCAGCAGATAAGGGTGAGGTGGTGTTAGCCGCATGTAGCCAAGAAGAAGGCTAATGAAATAGACGCAGAGGCACAAACATTGGCACCAGGTGAGAGAATCATTCACATAATGTTAGTTACAATAAAATGCTCCAAATCTCCTACTGGCATGTGATTACATTTATAAGTGCAAAATGATCATAAACTGTTTTCATGGAATCTTTTAGAAAAAATTATATTGACTTCAAACAGGTTTTCCATCCACATTCCCTTCGTCTTAGAATTTGTGGACCAAATTTAATAAGCTGTGATGGGTACAATTATTTAGACAGAGAAAAATGACTTGATTGTCCATCTTTTCCATCTAGAGTCATTGCATTTGGCATTTCACAGAGAATTTACTCTTGCTTCCGAGTGCACTGTTAATTTCATTCAGTCTTTCATAAAATGATGTAATAGGCATGTGACCCTGATGGTGGGCACCACTGGGAAATTAAAAAATGTCATTAGGTTTCATAATTTTTAATCCCTTATGTGATTACATTTGACTATTTTAATGGTTTTTGGAGCTCTGTGTGCAGATACAGAGAGAGTTTGATTCATTCACGTTGTTAATTGGCTGAATAGGACTGGTTTAAAGTGCATCGACATCAGCTCTGATATTCTGTTTCCTGCTGACCTGTTGAGGTTGTCCTACTTGCTGTTCATCAGTGATCTTCAACATACATTTCCACGACCAGCAGGATGGGCATCCATTCAAATGAAAGAAGGCAAGTAGAAAGAAAAAAAGCAAGAGGGGGTAAGGGACGGACAGAAGTGGTTCGGCTAACAGGTGTACGGATGAGACAAGGGAGGTGTTTAGCTTCTAATGAGGGGGTGAAAACTTGAGGGTGTGGTGTGTTTCCCACCCTGTCTGCCCATAAGCCTCTTAATTATGTCCTTGATGATTTCCCTGCTCTCTCACCCCAAGCAGACCTTAGCCTTGGAAGGAAGTGCTTAAGAGTACGAATGTGAAAGGAACAGAATGGGCAAGATAGTGTGTTTGGGGGCATTTTACTGCTCTTAATACTTAAAATGTTGCATTTATAAGTCATTGCCTGAGTTAATATATATATATATATCATACCCCTTCTCTCTCTTTTTCTTTTCTGTCAACTCTGTGTATGTTTTCGGGTCAATGGCTTCTTTCAGCTGCTGATACTGTGTTTGTGTGCAGGGATTATTCTGGAATAGAGTAATATTTTGAGGAAATTCTGTAGGACATTGTGGGGGATCATAAATGGGGAATGAGTGCGGTAGGGTTCAGCATTGTGCTGTGCATTAAAAAGACAAGGTGTCTTGTTTACATTTGGAGAGCCTGAAGCAAATGTCTCACACTGGCAGCCAACCGTGACTCTAAAGGATACATGCACACGCCAGAAATTCAAAAGTGACTTAATATTCACACATTATAGGGCCATTCTCATAAATAAACAAAGCTCAAAGTGTGAAACAGCTTTAAGGTTATTGATCTGCTGTAGCTGCTTCTGGACGATCATTAACTGACAGTTTAGCAATGTTGTCCATGTAGTCTCTTAAGCCAATATAATAAATTTAATCAAATTAATTACATTATACACTGATTCATGAATTAATCAAAAAATAATTTTATGTGCTAATGAAAATTGGACTTTCAGGTCAGTTTTTGTTGATTTATTTCCATGTGATTTGACACAAGCCAGTCACTGGCCTACAATCCACAGCAGTCTATTCTGCAGTCGAATCTGTCTGTCTGGACTATTTTTATATATATATAAAAAATATGCACATTTTTCAAATATATACAACTTTTAGATTTTTTCTTAGTATATGTTAACATTTAATGTATTCCTGTGATTTATTCAGAAATCATTCTGATATGATGATCTGGTGCTCAAGTATAATTTATTATTTTAAATGTTGAAAAACTAAAAATCTCCCTGCATAGAATTTATTTAGTGTCTTTCTCTCTCTCTGTCTTTCATCCTCCCACCGTTGCTTTGTTGTCTCCCACTGTTGCTTTGTGGAGTGTGTTGAGTTGGTGAGAGAGACAATTGTAAAGGAGGACTCTGAGAAGAGCGCATAAGAGGGATCATCTTAAAGCTCACGGGACACAGACACACTGCTGTGCTGTAGGGTGTTCCCCAAGATCAAGTCTCACTTAGTGTCTCTTGTTATATGTAACCCTCACTGTTTCTGTCTGGGAGAGTCATGTACAAGACACCCATGTATTACACAATATGTCATGCAAAAATCTTTGAAATGTAGAAGCTCTTCTGTATGAAGCAGTGAAAGAGTGCAAGAGACAGAACATGTTAAAACTGTTTCCCTCGGGGCATGGTGGGATTTTTGTGTGATTTTTTTTTTTTCAGATGAGTGTCAGTCAGTGTACGAAGGGCAGAGTAAAGTCAAACTACCTTCAACCATCAGTGAGAGGCATGTTCATGGCTCCAAACACTGGAGCACTGCACCAAGGTGTGTTTTTTTTATATTTAGATGAAATTGTTGAAATTGCTGAAGCATTAGAAATGCCACAAACCATTCTGTCCTGGCTGCAGCATTTATGAGGGTGCATTTCTTAAAGGGATAGTTCACCCAAAATTGTAATTCTGTCATTACTTACTAGCCTTCATATCGCTGCAACCACATGGTGTTATTTTTTCTGTGGAACAGAAGTGTAGTTCCAGTCCTTCATTGTGATTGGCTGAGATGTGTTAAAGGCAGTTGTAAATACTCTATAACACACATCTGTGATCTCATTACATCAGTATTACTGCTCCTTTTTGTTTGTGTGTTGCTGTGTCAGTGGTGCTTGGCAACTATTCTTTTAGACATTACTGAAGAATTCATAAGTATTTGTTATTAATTATTAGTAAACCATGGCTTCTTGAGGCTGATTGTTTAATTATACAATGACAGTTCATTTCAATGTCAAACTCCAAAAACTGCAAAAAGTCTCCATAAAAGTATGCCATACCTCACATAGATCACATGTGCTATATGGTTAAAAGCTGATCGCTTTGTGAAATTTAAGTCATTATTTGTTGATATTCTTGAGAACCACCTTGACTGGACAATCAACAGCATACAGCTCGGAGGGATGGAAACAGTGACTGAATTTTGTATTCTTGGGTGAACTATCCTTGTAAACCCATGTCAAACATTTATTACATAAGTGGGATATTTTGAGCAAACATCCATACCATTACAGTGAGTGTGTACAGTGAATGTGTGTGTGTGTGTGTGTGTGTTACATGAGGGTTGTTTTATTGTCTTATCCTCTCTCTGCTTCCATTGCTGTTGATGGAGGGACTATTGACTCTATGCTGACTCTTTTTCTTTCTGTCCCACTTAAGCTCCCTCAATCTCCTTCAAATCCTCCCTCTCCCATCCAGCCAGTTCCGAGCGGATGGCCCAATGAGGATGGGGTGGGATTAAAGGGTTTTTAAAACCTAAAATAAGGAGTTTCGGGTAATTTGGCAGCTTGAATCGGTAGTTTTCAGGCCTGTACTGCTACACGGCCGCATACGAGACATCAGAGGGTGATGCTTCCACCGAGATATATAGCAGTCGAGAAAGTGGAAATCCTCTTCTCATTTTTCACTTTTTGTTTGTTTTGTGTTTTTTTTTTTTTTTATTCTATTTAACCAGTCTAATCTGGTCTCCGATGAAGTTTTATTGTTTCTTATGTCGAGCCAATAAGGCTTAGAGACACTGATTTGAGCTTTATGCCTGTGTTGTGCTGGCAAAGAAAAAAAAAGATCGGGAGAGTGAGTGAGAGGAGGAGTACAATGACTTGGTGGCATCATTGTCGGTTGTGCTAAATCCAGCCCTGCACAGCGAGAGAGGCAAAGATGTGGATATCTGGAAACCATCCCGACACACATCTGTTGACGTATCCTTTCATTCTCGCACACACACAGCTCACTCAGAGACACGTTCCAGCTCTTGGACTAGTGACACTTTTTGCATCTGAGTGCATCTGTGCATGCATAGCGATGTGCATGTGTTTGTTCGCTTGTTTGTATGGTGTGGGCTGCGACCCGGAGGCCTCGTTTTCTCCTCCTCCCGCGATTCCTTGTAAGCACCGTGCATCGCTAAAGGAAAACAGAAAGAAGCACAGAAATTGGACACCTTCTCTATCGCCAGTCGCTGCAGAAAACCTAAATCACAGCTCACAATATGACTGATAACATTCACGCGGTCTTACATGCTTTCTGGATTTGACGGCATGCCGCACGGTGGCAGCGTGTTTTTCGGAATACCCGTGAATCCCCAGGAAAGGCCTGACTCCCACACGTAGCTTCACCCTGTTGACGGTTGGGCCTGATGTGTGAAAGAGATCCTGGTCCGTCTGCTGTGAAAGCTAGTACATATTGATGTTAGTGTGAACAGGGTAGTAATGCCGGATCCTGTGAAACATTCATACCTCCATCTTTCTGAATGCAAAAGACCAGAATATTTCCATATAGCATTCACAGCTAGCAGTGCACATGTAAAACTGCTCTTGAGACGGACTGTATGGGGTTAGAGAGATTTCTTTAGTCAGTCATATGAAAAACATGATTCTAGTCTCTCTTTGTCTGCAACAGGGCTGGAGAAACCTCAACCTCTGAGGCTGCAGATGACTTCTCGAACACCCTCACAAGTCATCGCACCTGGCCCTGGAAGCACACAGGTGTGTTCTTTTGAATACAAGTCTGCTTGAGTAAATACAGTTCTCAAAGTAGATACAAAAGTAACAGGGTTGAATGACTACTTTGTACTTGGATCAAGGCGCACAGCTTGTTTTCACATTGAGCTTTATGGTTATAATTTATATTGACTGTGTGTTTTACACAGAGCTCTACTGCCGTAGATAATTCCCTCATTAATGCCCTGAGAGTGATATCGTCTCTTCTGTTTTGCCCTCTCAAAAATAGGTTCAAGTCGACTGCCTTTTTTTCTGCTTGTGTTGTACTTAGCTAATCATCCTAAAACATGAATGCTTTATTCTTTTCTGTCCACAGAATAATTAAACTTTTTCCCATACATATTTATTGGACTGTACAGACTGTAGGCTATTACAGACATTTACATCAGAATTTTAATACATGCCTAATCCTGAATGCTAATGGCACATTCATAATTTACCATGGAGAAACCCTCCTCCAGTTGAGCTGCAGAGGATGCTTGAACTCAACACTTCCACCCACTCGTACATACAGTACATTTACACAAGATTACTGAGTGACTGGCGCTCATCGGATCACCTGATTCAGGTGTGGATGCAGAAAGGTGGCGCTGTGACATGCAAAGCAGACGGGTTGAAGTAGATCTTAAAATGTTTTAAGACACTATGTGATTTTCACTTGTTAAGCAAGTTTTTCTTAATGTTTTTCTCTCTTTAGAAATCAACCTTGTTGACCAGAACACTAATGATTTAAATTTCTATAGTAGTATGGTTTATTGCTTGCTTTAAAAAGATTTTTATGAGCAACATTTACTGTTCTATAATGATGCATGTGTGGACAAATCAGTTCTGCCACGAATGATATCGAAAACTGAGCAGATTTTTTTCTGTGAAAATTAGTACTTTTTGTTTATCTTTGTCATGTCTTGACTTCTAAAAAATGTAATGATTATATTAAATGAAATATTTCTTATCTATTACTGCAGTTATTGCTGATAGTTTAATAATGATATTCATATTTTGTGACTTTTAGGTGTCTGAGGGGAAACTGAAAGTTACTCATTTAGGTTTAGTGTAAATAGACACATTTTGTACAAAAGGTTTTAGTATTTTTATATTTAATTTTTTACAGTAAAATACTTTTTTTCTGAAAGAACCAATGTAACATTAAATGTGCTGGAACTACAGTATTATTCAAAATAATAGCAGTACAATGTGACTAACCAGAATAATCAAGGTTTTTAGTATATTTTTTATTGCTACGTGGCAAACAAGTTACCAGTAGGTTCAGTAGATTGTCAGAAAACAAACAAGACCCAGCATTCATGATATGCACGCTCTTAAGGCTGTGCAATTGGGCAATTAGTTGAAAGGGGTGTGTTCAAAAAAATAGCAGTGTCTACCTTTGACTGTACAAACTCAAAACTATTTTGTACAAACATTTTTTTTTTTCTGGGATTTAGCAATCCTGTGAATCACTAAACTAATATTTAGTTGTATGACCACAGTTTTTTAAAACTGCTTGACATCTGTGTGGCATGGAGTCAACCAACTTGTGGCACCTCTCAGCTGTTATTCCACTCCATGATTCTTTAACAACATTCCACAATTCATTCACATTTCTTGGTTTTGCTTCAGAAACAGCATTTTTGATATCACCCCACAAGTTCTCAATTGGATTAAGGTCTGGAGATTGGGCTGGCCACTCCATAACATTAATTTTGTTGGTTTGGAACCAAGACTTTGCCCGTTTACTAGTGTGTTTTGGGTCATTGTCTTGTTGAAACAACCATTTCAAGGGCATGTCCTCTTCAGCATAGGGCAACATGACCTCTTCAAGTATTTTAACATATGCAAACTGATCCATGATCCCTGGTATGCGATAAATAGGCCCAACACCATAGTAGGAGAAACATGCCCATATCATGATGCTTGCACCTCCATGCTTCACTGTCTTCACTGTGTACTGTGGCTTGAATTCAGAGTTTGGGGGTCGTCTCACAAACTGCCTGTGGCCCTTGGACCCAAAAAGAACAATTTTACTCTCATCAGTCCACAAAATGTTCCTCCATTTCTCTTTAGGCCAGTTGATGTGTTCTTTGGCAAATTGTAACCTCTTCTGCACATGCCTTTTTTTTAACAGAGGGACTTTGCGGGGGATTCTTGAAAATAGATTAGCTTCACACAGACGTCTTCTAACTGTCACAGTACTTACAGGTAACTCCAGACTGTCTTTGATCATCCTGGAGGTGATCATTGGCTGAGCCTTTGCCATTCTGGTTATTCTTCTATCCATTTTGATGGTTGTCTTCCGTTTTATTCCACGTCTCTCTGGTTTTGCTCTCCATTTTAAGGCATTGGAGATCATTTTAGCTGAACAGCCTATCATTTTTTGCACCTCTTTATAGGTTTTCCCCTCTCTAATCAACTTTTTAATCAAAGTACGCTGTTCTTCTGAACAATGTCTTGAACGACCCATTTTCCTCAGCTTTCAAATGCATGTTCAACAAGTGTTGGCTTCATCCTTAAATAGGGGTCACCTGATTCACACCTGTTTCTTCACAAAATTGATGACCTCAGTGATTGAATGCCACACTGCTATTTTTTTGAACACACCCCTTTCAACTAATTGCCCAATTGCACAGCCTTAAGAGCGTGCATATCATGAATGCTGGGTCTCATTTGTTTTCTGAGAATCTACTGAACCTACTGGTAACTTGTTTGCCACGTAGCAATAAAAAAAATATACGAAAAACCTTGATTATTCTGGTTAGTCACATTGTACTGCTATTATTTTGAACAATACTGTATAAAAACTACTTTTAAATAAAACATTATGCAATTCTTTTGATTCGGTCTTGATTACTTTTTTAGGTTGATGCACAGTGTTTGTTAAAGAATTTCATGTCACATAATTTGTCACACTCTATCTTGGAAAAGGGGTTGTAAAATCCTGTTTATGGCCAGTACTGCACATTCTTGAGTGAAAAAAATGTCTAACCTTCTTTTCCACGGTTCTTCCTTTTTCTGTTACATATATTGCCTAAGCATTCTGGCTCGTGCCAGTCACTATACTATCAAAATGGATATTTGAGAGTCTGTGTAAAGAGTTTTTTTTTTAAATATGTATATTTTAGTAACACTTCACTTTTGAGAATGGCCACACTATATCCCTGTTCTTGATCACAGGATCAGTGGTGTGGTTTGTGGCCTGGGTTTAATTCTCCACCTGTTTGGTGTATGAGATTACATGCAGAAGAGATGCAGAGGGGTACGCAGTGCATGTCTCAAAAGAGGAGGCTGCCGTTTTCCCCCACAGTCTACATACACAGCGGCAGTGTCATAACCGTCGCCGGCCTGCTCTCCCAACTTAATCTGACAGCACCCAGCCATCCATAATCTAGTTACTCTGCATTCTGAGAGGATTTTCTTTCTTTTAAGAAAGTATATATACAAGATATGTAAATACTATGAATTGATGCTGGAAATTGAGGAAGGGTCAGGAGAGGAAGCTTTTGTGTTGTTACCTGTTTTAATGTCCGTCTATTGTTTATTCTTTGCACGTTTTCAGAAAAAATCAGTTACCTTCTGTTGTCACCGTATCATAACATATTTTAAACATCACTTTACATGTAACTGTCTATTGTTATATGTTTTACACTCTTTAAAATAAAGTTTCTTTATTGCCGTCTGGGGTTTGTGAAAGAACCTTGAACATCTATGGATCCTTTCCATTACACAAAAGATTCTTTAATGTGGAAAAAAACCCTTTTGGATCCTTTATTTTTAAGAGTGTATTTATGTTATATGTA